>NC_090776.1:20649849-20937349 GCF_040054535.1 Antennarius striatus | reverse complement strand
CTGTGCCTTTGCCAATGCTGCCCCCCTCTGGTCTTTGCAGGTCACTATACCACACAGAGTGACGTCTGGAGCTTCGGAGTCCTGCTGTGGGAGACCTTCTCCTTGGGATTGACACCCTACATGAACATGACCAACCAGCAGACACGAGACAAGGTGGAGGCAGGTAAAGAACGCAGAAACTCAGCCTAAATACTCATCCTGCTCGATTCTGACGCGATGCATTCTCTATATCTATATAATATTTCAAAAAAATGTGTAGATTGAGTTTAAGATGAGTCGTTCTTTCAGGATACCGGTTGCCTGTTCCTCACCGCTGCCCTGTGGAAATCTCCAGGATTATGAACAGATGCTGGGATTATAACCCCAACAACAGACCGTCTTTCAAGAAGCTTAAAGCTGAGCTCACTGCCATTCAAAAAAATTATGTAACAGCAGTCGATTAATAATGTTCTGTAGTTTACATGATATGCATAAGACCGATATGTAATGATAATAGGATAACAATGGCCTGGAATCTTGAGGAAAGATGTCTTGCATTTTTTCTGCATGTTTGATTTGTTGAAATCCAGTCAGGCCCTTGAGGCGCTGCTGCTTTCATTCGTCTCCCTATGAAAGATTGTCTTCACTTCTCTGCTATTTCAGACTAGAACACATTTGGTTGACTGGAAGCATCGCACACTGCACTCAACAGGATTTAAAACCTCAGCCGTTAAGAATATAAAGCATTCAACAACTCCAGGAAGAAATCACACAACTTCCCTTGATTAATCAAATGTCTAAAATAAAAGGAACACTTCCTGATGGTTCTTGTATGGAAGCTTAACTTAACCTGCTATGATGTAGACACATTTTTAAAGGTTCTACTGATTTCACCAGGGAGACTTCAGCATACGGAAAAAGAATCAAGTAAATGTAATAATAATAATAAATCTTTATTGTCCACCAGGGTGGAAATTCATCTTTGGCTCACCAGACTTACAGACAAGACATTTAAGACACAATACAGCAGTGATGATCACACCATAGAAATATAAGACAACAGCACTAAGAAGGGATAGTCCAACATTAAAAAACCTGCTTCATCATCATCATCACCATCATTACCACCATTACCATCACCACCACAGTCATGAAGTAGGTCATTCTGTCAAGTTAAGAATGTTGACTGCTCTGGGGACAAAAGACGTCTTATAAACATTTTTGGTCACTAGGGGAACTCTATAGCGCCTACCAGAGTTCAGAAGCACAAACTCTCTGGAGAGAGGATGGGAGCTATCGGCTGTGATGCTCAGAGCTTTCTTCCTCACCCTCTCCTTGTACAATAGGCTCAAGGCCTTTTGGGGATTGCCAATGATTTTGCTAGCCATTGACACAATCCTAGACAGTTTGTTCAGGAATTTACAGTTTAAATGACCAAACCAGGCAGAAAGATGAAATGTCAAAACACTCTCAATCATGGTCTTGTACACAAGTTCTAAGACCTGCTGACTAACACTGAAGCTATTCAGCTTTCTGAGTAGATAAAGTCGCTGGGAACATTTCTTGTAAATATACTCTGTGTTACCAGAGAAGCTCATCTGGGAGGCTAGAACTGTGCCTAGGTATTTGAAGTCCTCCACAGATTCTATAAGTTGGCCATCCAGCGAGACTGGCAGTATAGTAATATCTGGTTTAAGCATGATTAATTGCTTTGTCTTGCCTACGTTGATTTCTAGCTGGCTGGTGACACCACCCTTCAAGTGCTACGGTGTGAGCAAGACAGGAATCTACACCACAGGCATCTGATTTAAGTATCAGGGCAACTAAGGCCATGTCATCTGCATACTTAAATAGTTTGAAATATTGCTCATTGATCATAAATTCATTAGTAAAAAGAGAGAATAACACATGGGACAATACATTTCCTTGTGGGCAACCTGTGGTCACAGTGAGCACCTCTGATGTGTTCTCCCTGGCACAGACCATTTGTGGGCGACAAGAAAGAAAATCCCTAAACCACAAGATTAGACTGGGATGTACTTTAAGATCAGCAGCCCTTTTCAACAGGATATGGATCTTTATTGAATTATAATCTGAGCTAAAATCTATGAATAAGACCCTAACATATCCTTTAGGGTGCATAAGATGTTGTGCGACTGCATGAAGCATGGTCAGTAATGCATCGCCTGTACCTCTGTTCCTCTTATATGGAAATTGAAATGGGTCCATTCTCATTGACACCGATGCAGTTAGGAGGTTAACCAGGACTCATTCCATAGTTTTACATAGTACAGAGGTTAAAGCAATAGGCCGGAAATCATTAGGTGAGCTTGCGCCTGGCTTCTTGGGCACAGGCCTGATTATAGTGTTTCCATGATAGTGGCACTGTGCCGCTGTCTAAGAGAAGCTGAAACAGCCTGGTTAACACTCCCTTAAGTTGGAAATAACAATCTTTAAGATTGTTTTGTTGCATGAAGGAAAGTGACATCCTTCAGGGGGCTGCCAGGGGTCAGACGGACGACGACAGTTATGAAGTAAAAAACAAATTCTTTACACTGGAGGCTAATTCTTCTGACACTTTTTTAACATTCTCTGAAAGAGAAGAGGAGGAGGAGTTGGGACAGCTGAGCGGCTGTTGGCACAGATTGGTTGCCACATTTTTTCCGTCAATTTGACCCCGGGGCAGCTGTGGCTGCACACCAGGTATGAATGAGTAGTGAATGAATAATAGAACCACTGTGAAGCACTTTGAGTGTCTATAAAAGCACTATATAAATGTAACCCATTAGTTATTATAGAATAAAATTCCACTTGACAGCTGTTGATCTCCTCTGCTCCCAAAACTACAGTGTTGAAAAGAAAAGTGATGCAACTCAGTGGTACTGTAGATGATAGATATGTGACCGACAGATGACAGATGTGTGTGTCTGTGTGACAAAGGAGTATATACTGTATATGCACTGCTGGGCCAAAAAATAACAACTTTCTACCTGTATCTTATGTCCCATGTTGTCTGCATTTATGTCTAAAACACAACTTACCACTGGCTTAATGACAAAACAGATTTCTTTGTGATCTCTGCACGGGTTCCCTCCAGGTGTGTCACATTCCAAAAACTCTGACTCAAAAACGTCAGAAGACTGAGCTTGAATTATTGTTTGTCTCTTCATGGGTTGGTCTGGTGATGAATCAGCAATCTGTGTCAGGTAGGATCCACACTATACCTAGAAAACCAACCCGTAACCACTGGAGACGACAGACCGTTCACATTAGTTTAAATCCTCCTGTCATGTTCACGTGATCGGCCCTTATTCATGGTCCTGAAGCCTTATTAGGACATCTTCTACATCGTGGCAACAGAAAATTAAATGTTTCATTCCTTTTTTAAGTTTGTAATTAAATATGAATGTTCAACTGTGCAGAATCTAAGCTGATTTTTTTTATTTATAGATATATACACTTTTAGAAATAACAGGAAAACCAATCACAGGGGAGTAAGTTACCTTCAAATTACTCACAAGTATTCATTTACAATGGTATCTACTGTATAAAAAAGGCTGCTGCTACATGTAGACTACATGCATATTGTCATTTTCTCCAACAACAACTGAAGTATACTTGACAAATAGATAAATATATACTTTATTGGTCCTGAGTGAAATTCAGTATATCATTTGCTCACAATAAATGCATAATAGACATAACAGTTACACAAAACCAACAGAAAATGACAGGACAACAACAAATGAAGTCAGAAAGCATAAAATGCATAAAAAGTATGCAGCTTCACTCACAAAGTATAAAGTACATTAACATATTTAAGAAATGAAATATACCTGTCTATAATACAATATTTGTTGTTTTTGTCTGCTTTTGCTGTGAAAAACCCCCCCAAAAAACTGGCCTACGGTTGAGCAAAAAATAGTGAATTGAGTCCGGTAAACATTTGCAGACATGTGCATTTAACAAATATTGCAAGTATTTTTCTGTCTTTTTGAAGGTGTGAGAAGAGAAAATGAAAACCATCAACGCAAATGAGCTCCACCTGAAGTCCTGTCCTTTTGTTGAGACAAGGCAAGTGACATTGTTGAGTGACACTAACTTATCTTAACATGTGACTGCTTCATGATGGCAGCGTGGGTGTGTGGTTTTACAAGGTTACACTGAACTGATGGATATCTCTGATCTATAGACAAGCTGTACAGTAATTGAAACCTTCGCATGGAATTTTTTTGTTTGCCATATGGACACGGTTCATTAGAAGAGCTTCTGTTTTTAGAACCCTATAATTCACTCCTTCTTTTCATAAACAACACATTTCACCTGCTGTAAGATTTCAAATTGACTGATTTAAATGAAAATTTAATCAAGAAAGCAGTGGCAGCTGTGACTTACATGATGAGAACCTTGTTTTTTGCAAAGGAACTAACTGTGATTGAACTACATTTGTTAAAATAAAGCTTAATCTAAAAAAAAGAAAAAAAAAAGAACTTTCTTTCGATTTCAAGGTTACAGTTAAATGCAGTCCATCATAAACTGGTCCTGATCCCCTATTCCCAGTTTACTTCCATTATGGCCGTCACAGCCATGAACTCAACCTCCACCCAACAAAGTTCACTGCTTGCAGAGACAATCATCAGCACATCTCCACCCAGTCGCAGACATGGATGGAATGTGTGTGACGGTTGCCCAATGTTTTAAGTTATGATCAATATAAGTTGTGTGTGTGATATTATACAAAGTAAGATTTACGGCTGAGGAAGTGACAAGGTTGTCATCTGTGATCATGTCAACTTGAAATCCGTGAATGCTCCCTCAGTGAGTCAGTTTCTTTCTCGTGGCACCTTTAGTTAATTCACTCTCCTCGTTCTGTGTAAACAAATTTCACTGCTTTGAAAAATTTCAAACACATTTTAACAGTGTTTTATGTTTCAACACCTTTTTCTTTTTCCATAAGTTTTAAAAGAAAGATATTTGTAAACTCTACGTTGAAAAAGAAGCACCTTACCAATTATTTTTTATGTGTTTGTGTTGAAATAGTAAATGCTGGGAGAAAAACGCTTTATGGTTTCAAATATGAATTTTTAACCTGTGTCTGACTTTTATGCTGCATTTTCGTGGCGATACATTTTAAGCTGTTTCCTCCATCATATAGAAACACTCTATTTTGAGGCACTGGTGATGAAATAGGTCAAAAATCAAACATATTAAATATTAATTTCAGCCTGCTTGATGTAAATGTGGTTCTATTAATATATTTCTTATATTTAAAAGAAATTTCAATATTTTTTAATATACTTTTCTCCAGTGTAGCCTTTATTATGTTGAATCAAAGTTGTCCATCAAACATCTTTCTATTAAATAATGCAGACTTAAATTCTTCATCATTGCTGAAAACCGATTAGCACATTCTGGGTCTGACAATGACTGCAGGGCCCCTCCACCCCCCCCCCACACACACACACACACACTCACACACATGCATGCACATACACACAGACACACAGACACACACACACACACACACACACACACACACACACACACACATACACACATACACACACACACACACACAGACACACACACACACACACACACACACACACACACACACACACACACACACACACAGACACACACCTATGTAACCTTAAAGTCAACTCCTCTTTTTTCTTAGAGGCACCTCTGGTGGGTTAGGCGTGGTGCTTTTTTAATAGCATCTGACTCTGACTACTTAACTACTTGAATGCATTCGACTGGCCAAACATGTTCTGTAGCTTTCAGGTGACACCTGAATGTCCTCTGGTGCACTTATATTTATTTCATTCCAAGGGGAAAAAGTGTTAATATGATTTCTACCTGGATATTTTGCTAACTTATGCAATTTAGCAGTTTAACTCATTTAATGCAAAAAAAGAAGAAGAAGCAAAAATTGTATTCAGGAATAGACTTAAACACTGCCTTTGAAAAGAATGTGAGGTTTTATCTCAACCACTTACGTAAAGTGGAATGTACCTGAGGTGTATACCTCTTTATATCTTCAATAAATCTTTTTTTGTTTTTATAGTATTTTTAAAAATTCTTTAAAAAAGTTAAGACCTTAAAACATCAGGAGTTTTTTTTGTTTGTCTTTTTGTCTTTTAAATATGTTGTCAAACAGCAACATTTTTGCACGTGGTTCTTTAGAAAAAGTGCCACGTGCCAAGATCTATGAGTAAAAGTAATATGTAGATGTAGATTTAGCTACAGAGCATGACATGCATTTATACACATTTTTATCGTTTTAGGGTTGATATATATAAAAATAGTTTAATCTAGTTTGATATATACTACTAATATGTCAATGTGCGCAAAGTAACTAGCCCAAATATTTTATTTTTAATAAAACAAATATGATTTTAGATTTTTTTTCAATTGATGCAAATCTAAGAAAAAATTTCTAATTATTATTAAGTTGATGAGGAAATGAATTCAGCCCTCAGTAAAATATGTAATATGTGTTCGCTAATAGTCCCAGCAATTTTTTAATGGATTTTCCATTTTGAATAATAACAAGAGGAACCATCAATTTAAGTTTTACTGCATTTTGGAAATTCAGCACACTCTGAATGTACGAATACAAATGCAAGTACGAATATTACATAGTCAAATGTTTCACAAGGAAACTGGTAGTTTGGTCATGTGATTCATGTTTACTTCATATGAGCGAACCGTCTGATGACCTGATATGTATTTATCATCTTGATCACTATGGTCTGGAACAGCACATGAAAGATTTGAACAGTCTGATCACCCTCATGGGTTTGACAGATGAAAAGACACAAAAACAGTATGTGCTCATTACAAATGTCAAAATTTCAGTCAGAGTTTGTTGTCTAATTGTTTCATCTTATTTATTTTCTATTAGCTTATAAGATGCAATGCCATGTTATTGATAATTATACGTATGATGTAAAACAATTTTTTATAGGGCACTTCCCTTGATCAAATTACAAAATTGTCTTTATGAAATAACAAGAATATAACATCATAAAACACAAGTGAGATCAAGAGTAACGTACTGTATCACTTAAGCAACAAGCTGCTACAAGATGGTCATCAGCATTATTTATAAATGATAATTTAACATATCTTGAAAATAAAAACCAAATTACTCTGCTTCTGTCACAAATATAATTGGCTTTATAAGTTTGATAATTCTCTTTCTTTAAAAGCAGCTCTTCAAAATAAAAGTCTTTGCATCTTTGGTGTAATAAGTCAAAATTAAGACACAAAGAAAATAAATTCAACGTCAAAGAAGTGTTCTGTATTGAATTGCTACCATAATAAAGCAGTAATCACAGAGGGTGTGGGGTTGATATTTGAATATAACATTTCTTTATTGTAGTTTACAACTGGCAAAATTTATTGAAGCAGTACCTGATGTCCAAGTAAAAAAACAAAAACAACAAATCTAATGTTAGAAGAGATCCGACAAGGAGAGCAGCGTTGGATCCCTGCCTGGAAAACTGTTGTTCTTGGCATCGAATTTGAGTTTAATCTCCTGCTGATTTTAGGAACACCTGGTGAAAGAACAGTGTGTTATTAGGTGTGCTGCATAACTACACAACACAACCCTACAGCTCAAGACAACTCAGAATCACCATGAAAAAACCCAGTATGACTAAGTATGAACTAGCGTGAACCCCTAAAATTAATATTTTATAAATATCTTCTCATTTTTTGAACAATTTTTTAATTAGAATGAATTAAATCCAGTTTTTGGACATTTTATTTTCACTCTTGGCCCATGTCATCCAGATCCAGATCTCCATTGTTCTCATGCCTGAATATCCTGCTCTCATTTGAGAGACCAGGTGATCGTCAGATAGGAGAGTAAAATACTGCCATTGTCATGTTTTGTTGTTCTGTTTTGATTCTCAGTATCCCTTCACAACTTTGTCGACTTGTTGGCCTCGCGGGTTTCGGTAGAGTAATCAGCCACCACCGACAGCGTCTGGACTCCGATAGGGGACTAAAGTTGTTGCTGTTCAGGGCAGAGGTCACGTGATGATGTTCTCAAATCTCTAAAAGTGTCATCTGCTGTAATGAAGACATCTATTTTTGATTTGTGACAAATCAAATCAACTTTCTCTTGAAAAATTCTAATATTTGTTCAACAGAGAAGCAAATAACCACCAAAGTAACATACACTTAAAACAAACAAATGGGAAAATCTAACAAAAAAACCCCCCAACATATACAAACTTTTCTTATTTATCCAATGCTGCAGTCACCTGTGAGGCTCACTGATTAGCACGAGGATGTGTGACGTTTCTGGAACGAGATGCTAGTTCTGTTATTCACATGGCGAAACCATGTGAGAGGCGAAGCAGCTATGCAATGCAAAACTTCTGTTTCCTGCTAATCTGTGTGTGAGATCACGTTCAGTGTGCTGCCATTCTTTCTTCCGACTGACTGACGTGTTCATATCTCCTTGGCATATCTCTTTTTATTTTGTGCTCATATACAGGTGCACAGTCATACTGGTCAGGTTGGAGTTGTGTTGAGATACCAGAAGGGGTTGACAACAGCTTCTGTGTTTTGTTGTTGATTGTGACAAAGTGTCCCAAATATCATGTTGATAATGCAAGACAGAATGAATTCCTAGAATTTTTTGCAGTTAAGTGCAAATTAATATGTAAGTGAATGTGTTTTACGTCTGATTTATAGTCCTTCAATTCCTATATTTTGAACTTGTAAGTGGGGGATGTTGTAAACTCTACTAGTATCAGTTGTCGTCCTTTTAAAGATGATGCCAAAGCGAAGACAATAAAGTAGCATTTTGAATATTTTAGGTGCATTGATCTGTATCTCACTTACCTGAGATTGACAGGTGCTCACGATCCCTTTCAGGATATCATTCTTGAGCTGTGCGTGGCTGAGACACGACGTACCGCACCAAAGGTCAGAAAACATTGCTAAAATGGTTGCAACAGATAAGATCTAAAACCTCTATACTGTCGCACCGTGACAAGTTTATCGACTGTGAACTCAGCAGCATCGCTGTGTGATGATTGGATCATAAGTCAGCGAGCTCAACCAGTCGGTTACAAAAACCTACTGAATGATGTAACAAAACACAAACGGTGTGATCAATTCCTGCTGTACATAAAGCATAAATTCATTTTTGTTGATGTTTATCAATTTGAATTTCCTCCCCGGGCAGAAACTCTAATGGGTCAGGGGGATTAGGTGGGACAGGTGCTTCCAAGTGCTTAAGATTGTGTAACCATCTCCACAAATCTTCTTCACTGACCTCTTTTTTACAGTCCTGTGGTTGTTATAACTTTACTAGGTTGGTATAGCTTAATTTGAACTGTAAGTACTGGAACTGCGCTCTACTTTTAAGATTTTTGCACCTTTAAACTTCTACTCCAGGACCTTCCAAAGACCTGCTTTATACTTTTTCTACTCCACCAAATGTGTTTGATGGCTTTACTTACTTTTCAGATTACTAATCCTGCTCTTTCTGTTAGATGACATTTTAAGTGTTTGTCAAAAAATACAGGATGAAGTGGTCCTTTATGGGTTGGGAAAATTCTCCTCTAAAAATATTCATTTTTTTCTAATTATAGTATTTTCCGCAGTATAAGGCGCACCCAAAAGCCTTTAATTTTCCAAAAACCGACAGTGCGCCAGTGTGTCTTTTATATAAAAACTGTTTTGAAATAGGCCCTTCATGGAAGGTGCGCCTTATAATGTTGAAAATACTGTAACTAATTATTCTCCATATGAGTAGAAACACCATAAAGTCCACTCACGGGTTTGGTCGCGACAGCCTTACCATTCTGGTGTGACCAGTGTTTATGTTAAATTACAACTTGATGGTCTGGACTTACAGAATGGGTCACATGAGAAAAGCAGTAACGAATGAGAATGGACAAAAGAGGAAATTTTTATGTTTAAAATAACCCTTTGTCAGAATCATGTTTTTGTTTTATATCTTCTTCATTAAATATCATTCAAATAACACAAACAAAATAAAGTTTGTTAAAATAAACATAAAGTTGTGCATAGATAATATAATATAAGATAATAATGTTCTGTCTCTGGGTGTGTTGCTGGTATTGTATCTTAAATGATCAGTTTACACAAGACAATGCAATCTAAGCGTATGATGATGTTCACCTGCTTTTATCAACATTCAACATCTGAAAAAAAGCACAAGAACATAATTCAGCTTGTCATGAAAACAGAAATTGCTTCCTTAAAAACTTTTGACCTACCCTACACAAGGTATCTATGAAGAGTTTATTTCCTTTTAAACTTATTCCTATGTCCTTGCTAAATATGTAAAGTCCAGAAACACACACAAAAAAAAAACATGTTCTCTTCAGAATCTCTTAGTGATTCATTTTTATTACATAATGTAGTGATGAGGTTGTATATTTTAAAAAGGAAAAATGTTTCTCTTTCAGTCGACAACAGTAATGAAGAACAATGACGGTTCGAATTGGAATCATTCCATCAGACAGTCACTCAGTTTGGCAAACAACAAGAACACGGGACATTACTTTTTACAACTACAAGGAAGACACATGAGCAGTGCTCATTATTTAGTTTGATATTATTCCTCATTTTTGTGTATGTGTTCACTCCTTATTTCAGAACAGTGACCATCATACATAGTAAACAACTCATTAGTATTTGTTTTTGCCTTTGACAGAGTTGATAGTACTGAGTTAGAAAGACAATACAAAGCTACATTTCCTGGAAAAGATCATTTATACACAGACTATGTTAGAAGCTTGCTAAAATAGTCCTATACTCCACACAGACATTTTCCTGATACAGAAAGAACCAACAGAAGACAATCAAACTTATTTCAGTGACATTCATGTATGCTCAGTAACCAATCTAATAAAGTTCAATAACAAAGAAGGAAAAAATATCACCCAAAAATTCAATTTGCAAACCCTGGTGGAGTTATGCAACACTGAATAGTTCTTAAGCCTTAGATTATTGATCAGGACATTAATCTATCAGGAGGTAGATTGTCCTGATCAACAGGGAAAGAACAATCACATTTTTTGTTCATGCTTTTCTCAGGTTGGTAACACCAACTTCTTGGAACTACGACTTGAAGTTGCGACATCACAAAGTTGATGCCATTCAAAATTACTCACGGCATCAACGACTGAGTGTCATCGCTCAGTTATGCAGTAATTAGTCTTGCCAACTGTAGTTTGATCAGGCTTAAAAAAAAGAAGAAGTGCAGATTAGAGATGACCAGTATGGGAGGGGTTATCATACTAGTCCACCCTCAGTGAGGGACACACCCACAAGAATCCATACCCATATATACATCAGCCAGTGGAGAAGTGGCTCAAAGTCACAGCAGAGGGAGGACTTCTTTGCTTTGGAGGGGGTAGAGACCATCAGCTGAAAGGCGTCATCATGGGGAACTGTTGTGATTTTTTCAACAGGCAAAAAAACACCAACGTTCGTATCAGTTTGCCGGCCGTCTGCTTCGTCTGGCAAATTGCTATGATTGTGCTTTTTGGTGTTTTCATCCGCTATGATGAAGAGTCGGATACACATTGGGAAGAATATCGAATTGCTCACAATCTCTCCAGCGACATAGAAAACGACTTCTACTTCAGATATCCGAGTAAGTTCAACAATAATATGCATCCTGTAAATGATTTTCATGATCCTTTCAGTCACTTGTTGTATATTTTTCCAATGATGATGAATTTATGTCAATTATTGAAATGCATTTGTCTTATTTTTAAAAAAAAATTAAAATAACTGAATGTTTAATTGAGTTTTGAACCAGGTTCTTTGCTTCTTTTTAAAAAAAAATTTAATTCAATTTAATATACTGGTTTCATCTCCGAAGGGACATTAAGAAAGCACACTTTTTTAAAAATGTCATTAAAATTTACTGCCGTTTTTTTATCTTGGGTGTCTGTCTATGGCTGTCAGAGAATAGAAAGTGGTTGATTCTTCAAACTAATATAATTTATGAAGGTGCAAAATTATAGTTAACTTAAGTTAAATATTTAAGAGAGTAAAAACTGTGTTTTTACTTGTGAAAAAGTAACATACCAAACAAAATAAACCAATTTGCCCCTCTCCAGGCTTTCAAGATGTCCACGTCATGATCTTTGTTGGATTTGGGTTCCTGATGACCTTTCTGAGACGCTACAGTTTTGGTGGTGTGGGATTCAACTTCCTGATTGCTGCCTTTGGTCTGCAGTGGGCTCTTCTAATGCAAGGCTGGTTCCACTCCCTCAACCTCGAAACTGGGAAAATTACCATCGGAGTAGAGAGGTAACCATCACTAACAGAACAAAAAAATTTTTGAAAAAATGCTGGTGGGGCTGAAAACAAACAAAAAAATGTTATGTAGCTTGAAAAAATGCAACCATTCTGGTAGCTGTCAGAAAGAATTTCTTCTGAAGATGGGTATTGAGATTTCTCCCAGGTTATGTTTTTTTATGACCTTCTTTGTTTCACCACATGAAATCTTTCAATCTCTTGAATTCCTTGCGACAAAGTAATAAAGATCTAGTCAGTCAAGTTTGACCAGTTAAAACATCATTACCCTGTTGACACCCTCCCACTTCTCTTCCCCCCACACTTACCAACACAATATTTTTATTTATTTATTGTTATTATGTAATTAAATTCAAAATTCTTCCCCCTTTTATATTCTCATTCTTCTTTTCCTTGCCCTTCACAGTCTGATTAACGCCGACTTTTGCTGTGCTGGTTCTCTGATTGCCTACGGCGCCCTCCTTGGAAAAGTTAGCCCTGTCCAACTATTGGTGGTCACATTATTTGGTGTCACACTGTTTGCTGTAGAAGAATACATCATCCTAAGTCTCCTCCATGTGAGTCTGAACACATACAATCACTAAACAATGGACTTCATGATTTTGCAATGAATCAAAATCCTCCTTCAAGCAATGCAATGACTTATTTTGTGCTGCTCTTTTCCACAGTGCAGAGATGCTGGCGGCTCTATGGTCATTCATGCTTTTGGAGGGTATTATGGTCTGGCTATCTCATGGGTCCTCTACAGGCCAAACCTGCATCTAAGCAAACGCCTCGGTGCGTCTGTCTACCACTCTGATGTATTTGCAATGATTGGTAAGTGTCAGACTGTTTTTTTTTTATCCCGGTCTATGGTTTTATTTACATTTCAGAAACATATTCAACTATTTCTCTTGTCGGTTAAATTTTATTGGAGTTTGAATTTGCTCATCTTGTTTGCCTTTCTCTCTTCACATAGGTACGCTGTTCTTGTGGATGTTTTGGCCCAGTTTCAACTCGGCTATCACAGACCACGGGGACGGCCAGCACAGAGCAGCCATCAACACTTACCTCGCGTTGGCCTCTTGTGTTCTCACCAGCGTGGCGATCTCCAGCATGTTCCAAAACAGAGGGAAGCTGGACATGGTAATACTCACTTATTAAGCCATTCATTGAAGGTGTGGCTTATAGTCCAGTGCGCCTTACAGTGCAGAAAATACTGTACTGAAAACACTAAACCAACAAGTAGTCACGCCACAGCAAAAGTCTTTCTCATGACTGACATCTCATTATTCCTGACAGGTCCACATTCAAAATGCCACACTGGCAGGTGGTGTTGCTATGGGAACAGCAGCCGAGTTCTTGATCACTCCTTACGGTTCGCTGATCGTGGGTTTCTGCTGTGGAATCATCTCCACTTTTGGTTACGTAAAAGTCACGGTGAGTTCTTTCACATCCTAATTTTTTAAATGACACTTTGATGATGAAAAATATTAAAGAAACATGACGGGAAAAGAAAGATAAAAGTAAATTGTATTAAGAAAAAGGAATTTGTTGAGTCATTGTTAGTGCCGACGCTGAGTATATCCGCGTTTATCCGTTTTCTGGAAATGTTTCAGAAGCACGTTTTGTGTGGCATGTTCCAAATTCTGATGGCCGCGATCCACATGTGATTGTTTGGCTGATTTTTTTTCCCCCTCATTTATCTAAAAAGGAATTTATATGCCACAAAAAAGACAGATATAGAGTTTTAAGCTGACTTACTTTAAAGAAAAGTGAATAATAGAACTTTAAAATTGCAACAAAAAAAAAAAATTCAAAAAGAATAACTTTTCGTGATTTTATTATCAATGGCACGAGGTTTGGCCAGAATGGCGTTTGAACTCATGACCTCAGTATTTTTAAAATCATGATTACCGCCCTGGATTCTACCCAGTAAATTATATATAACAGGTTTTTTTGTCATTATCATTCTCAGCCTTTCTTGGAGAAATATTTAAAGCTTCAGGATACGTGCGGCGTTCACAATCTGCACGCTGTACCCGGGATGCTCGGTGGCTTTATAGGCGCCATCGTTGCTGCAGCTGCCAGTGAAGAGGTCTACGGCCGCGAGGGGTGAGAAACTGACACACACACACACACACACACACACACACACACACACACACACACACACACACACACACACACACACACACACACACACACACACACACACACACACACACACACACACACACACACACACACACGTTGACTTACATCAGGAAAGAACATATTATAAGGTGCTTTCTCAATAATGTAATTATAAAAACTGAAGTTTCTCCACCTGTTTTGATCAGTTGAGAATGAAATTACTTTTTTTTTTGATGAAACCCTGGATTGACACAGTTTTCTTTTTTCCTCTCAGGTTAATCAGCGTATTTGACTTTGAAGGAGACTTTGCAGACAGAACTCCAGGAACGCAGGGAGGCTTCCAGGCTGCCGGCACATGTGTTGCAATCGCATTCGGACTTGTTGGAGGAGCAATCGTCGGTGAGTAGAAAGAGAGTTTTATTACACCAAAAGGTTTGTCTTTCCAAAAAGTAGTTTTGAAAATTATGGGAAAGAACTTTGAGGCAAAATGATTCCTTCATTAAAGTAAATCAGTGTCTGTGTTTCTGCGCATTAAAGATAGGGAAACATTTCTGAAACTTGGGAGGATACAGCTACTCTCTGGCATCATGTTCCCTTAAGAATTATTTATTTCCTTGGATTTAAATATAAAATTGATTTTAAATTGAAAAATTACATAACAGCCAAGAATTAAGGTAAGAAAGAAGCGTGTGTTTAATACTTGGTGTTCCTCTCTTGAAAGGTTTCATTCTGAGATTCCCTATCTGGGGCGACCCTGCTGATGATAACTGCTATGATGATGAGGTTTACTGGGAGGTAAGTGGACTTTTCTACCAGTGTCATGAAAATCATGGCTTTTCTATGGAAAATGGAACACATCTGAATCCTGATGACATTTCAGGTTCCTGAGGAGGAGGAGACCATCCCACCTATCCTGGAGTACAACAACCACATGATACACAAGCACCAAGACATGTAAGTTTCACACTTTTTTACATATCCTCTTTTATTTCTCTGGAGCGTGAATACTGATTTATTATGATTTTCTCTATTTGTTTGGTCAGATCTGAGTCAAACTTCTCTGTGGAACAAAGTTAAATCCATGAAGTGGAGAATTCGTCCCCCACATGTAACTTTGAACTTGAAAACAGTTGTAACAAAGCAGCAACTCATGAAGGAGCAACTCTAAAAATTAACTTCTCTATAAAAGAGCTGAATGTATTTTGCTGTTTTTGCAAAATCACGCACAACTTTCATCTGAGACCTGTCCCTGTAAGTGATTGGAAGTTTTAGGATTATGACACCATTAACCAGATATCATATCAATTGTGTTTTCTCTTCATTTTTGATGATGCTTCATTCAAGTCACTGATTAATTGACTGTAAAATGTCAGGTTATCAATTCAAAATGCATGATGAGCAATCAATGACACTTTGTTTATGTTAAGCAACTTAACCGTATTAAAATCAACAGACCATCCAGTAATGCCTTGTCAAGGTATTTGGCTCAAGTTATGTTTATCTTTACCCTAGATTGAGACACTGTGGCCTTTCACGTTATGCTTTTAAATTGAATGTCGTCACTGATCATTTTTTGCCATTTTATTTCGTATAAATCCGTGCTACAAATGGCATTTTTTGAATAATCAAGGGTACTTGTACAGTCAAATTCGAAAAATGTTTGAGATTCATGTCTTTTTTCACTAAATTATGTATAGGGCTTTGTGACCTGTTTGTACATACAATATAACTTCGTTGTCACACCCTATGTATTTGCTCCAAAGCTTAGTTATTCTAGGTGGAAGGTTTGAGTAACTACGGTAACAATGGAACTATTTCCAATGATTTTATAGCTGCAGTGTTGACTGTTACCTCCAAAACATTAAATGATATTGTATAGTTTCACATAAACACTAATAAAGCATATTTAAACAGAATTTAGTCATTTGGAGTACTGTCTTTACATTCTGACTTTTACCAGATTTACAAATACACTTGAAAATCATTTATAGTCACACTTATACAATACAACATAAGTATGACAAATATTAATCTGCCATCAATCATGTAATAATTTGAACACATAAGCAATACAGGAAGTTAAATAATTTTTTTTTTAAAAAGATTGATAATAATTACGACTTCAACGGATCAACAAATATATTCCAGAATAAAAGCACGAGGAGCTGTGATGTCCTCTGTTTGAAGTGAAATATCTTATTATGGTTAATAGAAAATATATTCCCTATTTATATGAACAAAGTCATTCATATGCTGTTAAAAGAATCACTGCATGATGAAAAAATGCTATTAAGCTGCTAGTACAGTAAGTAAAGAAGAGTACTATATGTGGCTCAAAAGACGTATCAAGAATAGGAGACAGCTGAATAATGTGACTCTTAATAAATAAACTGCTCAATATAAACTGGCACAATACATCAAAAAGCTTATAAAATGTACTGGCCTGTTGAAAGGAAGCAATGACAGGGACGAGAGAACTACGCTGAGTGTGTCTGGTATTTACAGGAATAAATGCAGCTCATCCAGTAAGCAGCCATCCATCAGCAGCTGTAGCTCAAAGAACAGACAATTTCAGCAAATAGCTTTGCAAATGAGAGTGGAAATAAATCATGTAACTTGGAACCAGATCTGACACTCTATGGCAGGTACAATAATCTTTTTATTATGTTACTCACAAAAGCCAATGAACTCACAGAACAAGTACTGATGATGGCGGTTTTGGTGTTGCCTCATATCAAGGAGGTTCTTGGTTCAATTCCACCTGCATTGTTTCCATGTTCTTCCCGTGTTTGCATGGGTTCTGCCTGCAATCTCTGGCTTCCTCCCACTTCAAAAAACATTCTTCTTAAGTCTCTAATTTTAAAGAGACTGATATGTTGTTTGTGCAATGGAAGAAACTGACGACAGTGTGGGGCTCATGAGTTCAATGCAGCAATCTTTACAGTAATTTAGACTTCAGTGTGGAGTCACAGTCATGTATGTAGGGTTGAACATCTGCAGTTCACATAATAGCAGTGGTGGGCCGTCAGGGCCTGCAAGGCCTTCTCTGATGGCCAAAAAATATCTGAATCACATACTGATGTTAATTATATTTTGTCCATGAATACTTATGTAACAGGGATACCTTTAAGACCCAGGGCGGAAGCTATTTAAGCAGCTGGTAGCAATGCTCTCGCTCTCTCTCTATCAGCATCAGACGTCACATGCGTAAGTGCGGCCGCGGTGCAGGAAGTCACGCCAAATATGGCTGAGCGATATTTGTGATTTTAGTGTTTTAAAGAGTAGTCTTAGCTTTTAATATGGTGACCGCTCATAACACAATCTGACATAAATGCACTGATTATTGGACAGCCGAGAACTGGGGTTTTTAAGGATTGTTCAACATGCTTCCAGCCACCTGTTTTTATTCTAATAAATGCTGTTCTTTTTAGTATTGGTTTGCGCGGTGGCAGACACACACCTGAGCCACACCTTAGTGTGACTAAGTCCCTGGATGAGCCAGGTAACGCTCATTTGTTGGACTGTTTTATGAATGCTTATGGTTTTTAGAAAATGTATGAATTAATGTATTCTAATTTCCTGTTCATTTTATAGAATTGTCCACAAGTGCGATGACTGTCACTGTTCTTTCCCTAGTCTTTTAGAGTTACTGGCCTGGGTTTCATTTCCCTTTTTATTATTTTTTTTCTATTTTAACTGACACATTACAAGGGCAGGAGCGTCACCTACACCGACAGGTACAATTATTTAACAGTGGTAGGGTCGGGGGGAGACGCATGGCTCCATTCCTCTAGTGACCCTCCTTTTAATTGTTTTGAGTCATTGCTTTATTTATCCTATATTTTATTGTTTGGAGTGCCTTGCCTGTATATTGGCATCATAACGTGTGTGCTGTGTCCGCAGTGACTCCCAGTATTTTAGTGTGTGTTTTGGGCTCTAGGTGAAGCCTTTGGGTACTTGTGCATAACTACCACTGCTTACCTGTCAGGTGTTTTTATACTGTGTGGCGCTAGGCTTGTCTCATTGGCCTGCCCTGTAATTTTAGGTGTTGGATTTTTAATTGTTTTAAATAAGGTTTTAACCCAGTAACCTGTTTTAATAAATTGTAAATTCTTGTTTAATTACCAGCCTCTTGTCCCGTTTGTTCTGGACACTGACCTGTGTTTTTAGTGGGTAGATTGAATTTAGTATGTATAGTCTTAACGACCACTAATTCAATACTACAATAATGGCGTCACGAACAGGATCTAGAGGCTGAATTTTTAGGCTTTTATTTTTGATTATTCTTGTGGCCTTGGTGATTAGTGTGAACTGGGGAAAGAACAGTGACTGGTCTGCAGCGACGGGGGAACCTCGAGCCAGTTGACAACCGACGCTGAGCGACTGCTTCTTTCCTGTGACAAAATGGAGGACGTACAGGCCCTCATAGAACAGCTGCGACAGCTTAAGGCTGCCAATGAACAATTAAGAGAACAGCTGCATGAACAGTCACAGGTTTCGGATCCTGAACCAGGGCCGTCCAATGCCCATCCCAATGTGGTTCCAGCCGGTGGCCTAGCAAGTGAAGCTACAAACCTTCGATATGTTTTTATACCTAGGGAACGTAAATGTCCGAAGTTCACTGGCAAATTGTCTGTTGACTTGTTAACTGTTGAACAATGGGTTGAGGAGGTGCGCAGGTGTCTGGAAGTTAGGCACATGTCAGTAGCTGAACAGTTGTTGTTCATTACTGACCATCTGGATGGGGGTGCTAAAGCTGAGGTTAATTTTCACCCTGGGGTTAACAGAGATACTCCTGACAAAATTTTTGCTATTTTGACTGAAAATTATTCTTGCTCTCAATCCTACATAGCGGCCCAGTTACAGTTTTTCCAACGCACACAGCGGGAGGGGGAATCATTGCGTGATTATTCACATGCCCTTAAGTCCTTAATGGATGTTGTTATTCGTAAAACACCAGGGGGTATTCCTAACTCTGATGTACTGTTGCGTGATCAATTCATTGAGCATGTGCTTGATGACATGTTACGCAGAGAGTTAAAACAGCATGTGAGTCAAGACCCAGCCATCACTTTTGTTAATCTTAGGGGCATTGCTGTTAGATGGGCAGATATAAGCAGACAGGGGGGTAGAGTTAAACCTCGGGCCTACTCTTGTGACACATACTCTCAGGCAGTGGATGATTTTGAAGGGACTACTAATGCAGTCATGGCCAGACCAAAAGATGAGATTGCAGAAATAAAAGAGTGTCTCCGTAAGCAGCAAGCTCAATTAGATGCCATTATGAAACATGTCACTGCACCGTCACCACAGCCTACTCAGAGTGATGCAGTCCCAAACCCAGCTAAACGTTTCCGCTTCCAGGCTGACGGAAAGCCAATTTGCCACCGTTGTAGTAGACCAGGTCATATTGCCAGGTTTTGTAGGGTCAACTTGACAGCTTCTAAGACCCAAAGAGGCACTAGTTCCGACATTGAAGTCTGCACGCAAGTGGTGGAAGGAGATCCTGACTTCCAGCCGTCGGGAAACTAGACCCCTCTGGTGTAGAGAGCCAACCACCAGGAAAGGGTATTGTGGGCTCACCTGAAGATCCCTCTCGACTGATTGGAGACTGCCCAGTGGTGGAGATCTGCATGGGTGGCATTATGGTACCCTGTCTCTTGGATACCGGGTCAATGGTCACCACGATCAGAGAAAGTTTTTTTGAGAGACATTTTAAATCACAAGGTATCGGGCTGCTAAAAAGGTGTCATTGGCTACGCCTTAAAGCTGCTAATGGGCTAAAAATACCTTATAAAGGTTATTTGGAGCTCGATATCACTGTGTTGGGAAAGACTTTGACCCGAATGGGTGTTTTAGTTGTTGAGGATCCACAGGGTGAGCCCATACAACAAGGAGCCACACCAGGTCTCTTAGGGATGAACATCATTCGCCACTGCTATCACTTGCTCTTTGAACAGTTTGGCCCAAGTCTTTTTGATTCACCTGACCTCCAAGTAGCCAGTAAGGAATGGAAAGACACACTTTTTACATGCCAGCGTCTTGAGGCGTTAGATGCACAGGGGTATTTGGGTAAAGCCAAAGTTCAGGGTCGGGCCATTCGCGTTCCTGCTGGTTCTGTGAAGTGGATTCACACCACTTGCCCTGCAGCTGCGAAAATCACCCTCCCTTCTGTGCTGCTTGAACCCCTAGCGACAGGAAACACACTCCCAGCTGGCATTCTTGTGTCCTCCGCCCTTATTTCTGTCCATAACGGAAGTGTTGACATTCCAGCTGTAAATGTCGGCACTGAAGATGTGTGGCTAAGGCCTCACACACAGCTAGGTGAGCTGCATGTGGTGGACCCACTTCCAACAGGGAACACAGTTGTTGTGGAGGAAACAGAGGAGCAGAGCACTATAGCAGTGATCCAACAGGTGAATGCAGTGAAACCCTCTACTCTCGATTTGTCCAGTTTATCGTGGTCCAACCTCTCCCCTGAACAGACAGAGCAGGGGATAGCACTATTGCAGAAGCATGGCATTGTTTTCAGCCAAGGAGAAGGAGACTTGGGATGTACCACACTGGTAGAGCACGAGATTCCGTTATTGGACGAAGCCCCAGTGCGGCAGCGCTATCGCAGGCTCCCACCATCACAGTATGAGCAAGTCAAAGCACACATTCGGGAGCTCCTGGACAAAGGTATTGTGCGCCCAAGCTGTAGTCCATACTCCTCCCCCATTGTGGTAGTCTTTAAAAAAACCGGAGAGATCAGGCTGTGTGTAGACTACCGTTTGCTCAATGCCAAGACCAGGAAAGATGCTTATCCTCTGCCCAGAATTGAGGAATCTTTGGATGCTCTCTCAGGTGCCCGATACTTTTCAACGCTAGACCTTGCAAGTGGCTACAACCAAGTGCCAGTGGCAGAAAAGGATAAACCAAAGACTGCTTTTTGTACCCCCTTTGGGCTGTTTGAGTTCAATAGGATGCCATTTGGGCTTTGCAATGCACCTAGTACTTTTCAAAGATTGATGGAGCGTATTTTTGGAGACCAGAGTCTTCAGTCCTTGCTTTTATATTTAGATGACATTGTCATTTTTTCATCTTCTTTTGATAAACATCTCCAACGTCTTGATCTGGTACTGTCCCGCCTTAAAGAACACCATCTAAAATTAAAGCTACAGAAATGTCACTTCTTTCAATCAGAAGTCACATACCTGGGCCATGTAATCTCCGCATCTGGTGTTGCCACTGATCCGTCAAAGATCAGTGCAGTGATTGATTGGGCACGGCCTACCACTTGCACAGAGCTACAGTCATTCCTTGGGTTTGCCTCGTACTATCGCCGCTTTGTGGAAGGTTTTTCAAAGCATGCTGCTCCACTTCATCGGCTAGTGGCTGCAATGGAGGGAACCAAGAAGAAACGCAAAGCCTTGGGAAATGGTGCCATCGGCGATCGCTGGAATGATGAGTGTGAAACCTCATTCCAGACCCTCAAAAAGTTATTGGTGAGTGCACCAGTTCTGGGCTATGCTGATTTTACTAAACCTTTTATCCTTGAAATAGATGCCAGTCATGCTGGACTTGGAGCCGTATTATCTCAAGATCATGATGGGAAGCGACGACCAATTGCCTATGCCAGCAGGGGCCTTAGACCCACAGAAAGGAACATGTCCAACTACAGTTCTCGAAAGCTGGAATTTCTGGCGTTGAAATGGGCAGTCACACAAAAGTTTCGTGAGTATCTGTTTGGAAACAAATTTGTTGTATTCACAGATAACAACCCCCTGAGCTATTTGCAGTCCGCTAAACTTGGAGCTGTTGAGCAGCGGTGGGCATCCGAGTTAGCAGTTTTTGATTTTGAGCTGAAGTACCGACCGGGGCCTGCTAATCGTAATGCAGATGCATTATCCCGTCAGATGCATCTCCAGAGCACTTCCCCTTTGTTCCCTGGCCTGAAGGTGCCACGCGAAGTCCATGATCAAACAAACCCTGTATCTCAAACGCCTCATGCTGTCGCTGTCACCTTTCAGGTAGCTGCTTTTCCCTCTCGGCCCACCGCTGACTTAAGGGCCTTACAGGCCGCAGATCCAGTGATTGGACCCTTCCTACAGTATTGGAAGAGAAGAAAGATGCCAACAAAACAGGAACTGGCCAATGTCAGTAAAAGTGTGAAGAAGTTGGTGCAACACTGGACCAGAATTAGCTCAAGGGATGGTGTCCTATATCGCCAAATTCAGACACCAGGGAATGCAGAAATTCTACTTCAGCTTCTGTTGCCCCAGTGTTTGCAGTCTGAGGTCCTCAAAAGCCTGCATGACGACCATGGCCATCAAGGAATTGAACGCACCACCAGTCTCGCAAGGCAGAGATGCTTTTGGCCATTCATGGGACGAGACATAGAGAAGTACTGTCAGGAGTGCAACCGCTGTGTGTTGGCCAAAGCAGTACAACCAAAAGTTCGGACATTCAGAGGTGGTTTGGTGGCTTCTAAACCCCTGGAAGTAATTGCCATTGATTTTACTGTACTGGATAAGGCCAGTGATGGACGAGAAAACGTGCTGGTGGTCACTGATGTGTTTTCTAAATTTGCCCAGGCATTCCCAACAGCAGACCAGCGGGCTAGTACAGTTGCCCGAATACTGACGGAGAAATGGTTCTACATCTATGGTGTACCCAAGCGTATTCACAGTGACCAAGGTAGGAGTTTTGAAGGAGATCTGTTGAAACGATTATGCCAACTTTACGGAATAGAAAAGAGTAGAACAACACCATACCATCCGGAAGGTAATGGACAGTGTGAACGATTCAATCGAACATTGCATGACTTGTTACGTACTCTTCCTCAGGAAAAGAAAAGAAAATGGCCACAACACCTACCTCACCTGCTGTATGCCTATAACACCACAGAACATCAATCCACAGGCTACTCACCCTATGAACTTATGTTTGGTCAGAAGGCTCAATTACCTGTAGATTTTTTGTTAGGGGCACCGCAGGAGTTAACCACACCAACCTCAGCACAGGACTGGATGGATGAACACCAGCATCGTCTGCGTTCAGTCTATGGTCAGGCAAAAGAGCAGCTCCACCGGGCCGCAGAACGGAGAAATAGACATCACCAGCCAACAGAAACTTCTATTCTGTCCCCTGGAACGCTTGTTTACAGAAAGAGTCACCCTCTGGGGCGCCACAAAATCCAGGATATCTGGGACCCAGTTGTTTATGTGGTAGTCAGAAACATGGATGAAGAAGGGAGGGTCTACAAAATATGTCCCAGAGATGGTACAGGTCAGGAGAGGAATATCAACAGAGCGGAGCTCAGAGTGTTGCCGGCAACTGCCACCAATGGGCCTACTACACAAGTGCAGCCTGTACCTGACTTGGGCCTGACTGGAGACGCAACTACATATCCCAAATCCAATACGGTGGATGACGACAGCGATGTAGAGGGAGGTGTCTTCCTTTTGGAACCAGAGATACAGCCGGTTCAGGCCTTCTCCCCGAATTCCTCTGTGCCAGCTTCGCAGACAATAACTAGGCAGTCTGTCAATCACGAAATCCTTGAACAGGAAAGTAACCCCAACGTTAGCACAGCCACCTTGGCAACAGAGGAATGTCTTGATGTGCAAAAGCGGCCTACAAGAAGCAATGCAGGACAGCATTCGAATCCTTTCCACCTGCCAAGACCAGTTACTCAAACCCTTGCTACCACAGATAGGACCTCTCAGGTATCTCAGACGGTCAACAGCCAGGTGGTTCTAGACACATTCCGACCTTGGTTGTAGCATGTCACCGGGACGGCGACCTTTCAAAATAGGGGCCAGTGTAACAGGGATACCTTTAAGACCCAGGGCGGAAGCTATTTAAGCAGCTGGTAGCAATGCTCTCGCTCTCTCTCTATCAGCATCAGACGTCACATGCGTAAGTGCGGCCGCGGTGCAGGAAGTCACGCCAAATATGGCTGAGCGATATTTGTGATTTTAGTGTTTTAAAGAGTAGTCTTAGCTTTTAATATGGTGACCGCTCATAACACAATCTGACATAAATGCACTGATTATTGGACAGCCGAGAACTGGGGTTTTTAAGGATTGTTCAACATGCTTCCAGCCACCTGTTTTTATTCTAATAAATGCTGTTCTTTTTAGTATTGGTTTGCGCGGTGGCAGACACACACCTGAGCCACACCTTAGTGTGACTAAGTCCCTGGATGAGCCAGGTAACGCTCATTTGTTGGACTGTTTTATGAATGCTTATGGTTTTTAGAAAATGTATGAATTAATGTATTCTAATTTCCTGTTCATTTTATAGAATTGTCCACAAGTGCGATGACTGTCACTGTTCTTTCCCTAGTCTTTTAGAGTTACTGGCCTGGGTTTCATTTCCCTTTTTATTATTTTTTTTCTATTTTAACTGACACATTACAAGGGCAGGAGCGTCACCTACACCGACAGGTACAATTATTTAACAGTGGTAGGGTCGGGGGGAGACGCATGGCTCCATTCCTCTAGTGACCCTCCTTTTAATTGTTTTGAGTCATTGCTTTATTTATCCTATATTTTATTGTTTGGAGTGCCTTGCCTGTATATTGGCATCATAACGTGTGTGCTGTGTCCGCAGTGACTCCCAGTATTTTAGTGTGTGTTTTGGGCTCTAGGTGAAGCCTTTGGGTACTTGTGCATAACTACCACTGCTTACCTGTCAGGTGTTTTTATACTGTGTGGCGCTAGGCTTGTCTCATTGGCCTGCCCTGTAATTTTAGGTGTTGGATTTTTAATTGTTTTAAATAAGGTTTTAACCCAGTAACCTGTTTTAATAAATTGTAAATTCTTGTTTAATTACCAGCCTCTTGTCCCGTTTGTTCTGGACACTGACCTGTGTTTTTAGTGGGTAGATTGAATTTAGTATGTATAGTCTTAACGACCACTAATTCAATACTACACTTATTAAATAATTCCAAGTTGTCTGTCAGCTTCCTTTCAGTGCTTTTCACCTGGTTGCGCTGCTTCCAGACGTGTGTTTTCAAATGCAAGCATTTAACCAATCACATTTCAGCAATTACTTGTTGCCAGGTCAGAAATCTCCCTGGACGCCTTCACAATCCAGTTCAGAGGGCGCGCAGAATGAAATAAGTGTCTGTCTGTTAAATTTAAAGGAAGCTTTTTACTGAAATTATATTTTGTTTTTTTGAAGAAAAACCTCCCTTGTGAAACGAAATACAATATTAAATGAAATGTCAAAATACAATGAAATGCCAAGAATATGACACAAGGCTTTGAAACCTTAAAGAGTGAGCACAGTATGTTTTTACCTAACTATTTATTACTCTTAACCCCAAAATGACCATAAGATATGAACTCCTCCAAAATTGAGGGTTACTCAAATGATGCTATTAAACTTTTAATAAATTATATTTGCTAATATCTCAGTTGAAATTAACCCATAAAATGTATCATGACATTGAAGCGGACTTGAAAAGATAGCATTACACCTTTAACACACACTGTGGGCCAACACACACACACACACACACACACACACACACACACACCACACACACACACCCCACCCACGATGCAAGCCTGTGCGTCGCTTTTCCCACAATCCGTCTCTCCTTCCCGCTTTTTCCTCTTCCTCCTTTTTCCGCCCTCTCCTCCGCCCCCCAGCCAATGCCCGCAGGTGGCACTGAACGGAACACCTTCACCACCACCCCCCAGCATCCACTCATACCACATTCACACCACATAAAACCACCCTCCGTAATCTCCGCTTAAATCAGTCTTTTCAATATTAATATTATTACTCATCACGCTTTGAATTATCCAGTATTAACTCTCAGTTAACAACTCATATTCCCAACTAAATTACTTTTATTCTCCTAGTAACTCTTGTTACTGTTTTGAGTTTATTTCTCTTAAATACTATATTAAGAAATTAAGGGCTCCTTTAGTTTAAACCTCTAGTTTTCTCAACTGGGCTACATTTGCTTCACACATTTAATGGCATTTTTGAGCATTCAGACATGCTCTTTTCAATACCACAGGACAAAAAACTGGATGTACAGTTTTGTGTGGCAAGGGTAAAGGAGTTGTGTGACACAGCTGAACGAGAGAGGAGCTGATACGAGGAAATCTTAGGCAGCCGCTGCTAGCGCACAGAAAGGTCAAGCGCAAGATCTGCGCGCACTATCACCAACTAGAGAGAAAGCGAGAGGATGTGAGGAACAAGAACAGACGTGCAATCAGCTATTATAATTAAGAATGGCCATTTCTAACTACCTGTACTTTAATAACACCGATAATAATCATTATGAAATGATTACAGCGATGACAATGATGATGGTGTCAGCATTGGTGTCAGCATATACTTATTGGTGTCAACATTGGTGTCAGCCAAACTCGCAGGTAGATTGTTCCGCAGTAACTACAAGGTTTCTTTTCTTACATTGTGTAACTGTTAAGCTGACCTTGTAGTTCAGCTTCTAAAAATACAAAGCTGACATTTCAGTAGGAATGATAATGACAACAGTACAATTAATGTTTTCAGAAAGGATGATTATGACAGGTCTGCAAGCCAGTCAGAGAAGCAGTGTTTTACTGTGACCTAAACATAGTGAGGTATTCATTTTCAGACATACAGCGATGTTGTTATAACTCAGCAATTTCTGTATTCACCGTCCCCCACAGCTCTAATATATTTTTTTAAAAGCAGGGCTGGAAAAACTCATCACTGTTGAATTGTTTTATAAAAAACCAATTCACATCCGCTGGTAAGCGGTAATTAAATAACTACAGTTAGTCCTCATCCTACAAACACAATTGCTTCAAAGACGTTGTTCATAAGTTGCATAGTTTGTAAATGTTTTTTTTAAATTAAATTTTAATCGCCATTTCAGTCGATTGCTACTCCAAATATGACAATTTTGTTCCCTAAGACTTACCAGAAACACAAATCTGTTTTCATAAAGAATAAGCAGAAAAGTAAAAATCAAGTTTATGACATTTTACTCAACTTTACATCTGTCTGCCACATACTGTATATTGGAATTTTAATATGACTAGAAAAAACATTCAAAGCACATAATATTATGTTACTGTACAATACATTAAAGTAAAATCATATAATATCTTATGAAAATACGTAATTAAACAATACGGATGTATTTTAATGTAACTTACCTTTAGAGCAGGGGTGTCAAACGTATTTTCACTGAGGGCCACATCAGCAAAACGGCTGTCCCCCAAGAACCAGATGTAATTTATAAATGTAACTACTCCTTAATGTTAAATAACACTGAATGTATTACTTATTCTAGTTACAAACACTACAGTTACACAGAAAAAAAACATTTTTTGTTTGTTTCTCTGTTCTAACATAAATCCTTTTAATCTGTCAGGTTATTAAACCCACAGAACTCCATCAATCAAGGATCAAACTATCAAAGAAAAATAACATCGCACACAAGTTAGGACATTAACTTTGTTATTGACGTATAATAACAATGTAGGGGAGATGAGTGTTGGAGATGAGCGTACCCCCACCAACCCAAAGTCTAATGGGCCGTATATTTTGGAAATTACATGACTGAGAACAGTATCAACCTGTTTGTAATTGTTTGCATCCCACTTCAAAAAATTTAACTGAATGCATTGAGTACCGATGCATTCAGGCTGACACATTTTGCTAGGCTATTGACTGCTATGTGGTCATGCGTGTGCATTTGTGTTTGTGCCAGTGAACCATATGCATGTATATAATGTAGTATATATTTCTGAATGGATGATACAGTGGGGGATGTGACAACTAATATTGAATCCGAGCATTTCTGCTGTGGTTGGCTGTTTGGCCTGGGGATGAGCAAAATTTTTGACTGGTGGGCCACAGAGTTCTCAAATTTGACCAAATGACATATAAAAACCATCATATGAAAGGTTTTGACCTTTAACAGGCAGCAAAGCATACATATAGATAGATAGATAGATAGATAGATAGATAGATAGATAGATAGATAGATAGATAGATAGATAGATAGATAGATAGATAGATAGATAGATAGATAGATAGATAGATAGATAGATAGATAGATAGATAGATAGATAGATAGATAGATAGATACTTTATTAATCCCGGAGGAAATTGTATGTATGGGTGAAGTAAACATCAGAGATGCTCGCTACAAGCTGCAACTAGGACCTACGCTAATTGATGCAGATCTCCTGAGACATGACTCCCTGATCCCACAGTTGGAACTCCTCCGCATCGTGAGCAGGTATCTCAGGGTCGCAGGTGTTTCGCCCCTTAACCTGAACATCTCTCCTGAGTGGGGCAGCAAAGACTGACCAGCCTTCACTAGCAGAAGGGTTCCACCTGTGGGCTCTTTCCATCCACAGCCGGCGGGGGGGGGGCAACTTTGCTAGGCAGGGGCGTCACTCCCTGAGCCAGGTCCGTCTGAATGAGGCCGCATACCCTGACACCTCCTGAGTGGGGCGTCAACGGCTGACTAACCTGTACCAGCAGAAGGGTTCCAAGTGTGGGCTCTTTTCATCCACAGCCATCTTGAGCTGGACTCCGCTGCTGCAGTAATGTCCCTGATGGCTCTCTTCAGCTGAATGGGATCCAGCCCAACCTTCCGCAGGAAGCAGTTTACCGATTTTGCCGGGAACCCGCGGCAGACGACTTCAATGGGGTAGCAGGTTGCATGCCACCCCTTTAACACAGCTTCATCGATCAAGTCCTGGTATTTGTCTCTTTTCAGTTGGTGGGATACAGCCAGCCTCTCCTCCCAGGGTACTGTAAGTTCAGCAACAATGATGGTTTTTGTGCTCCTCGATATCAATACCAGGTCTGGTCGGAGGGAAGTCACTGCCACGTCTTCTGGGAAAACAAGTTTCCTCTTCAGGTCCACGTTCAACTCCCAATCTGAAGCGCCTTGCAAGGTACTGGGTCGAGTCTTGGTTGCTGTTCCGGTCCTTCCGTGAGCCTTGGATCCTTCCCTGATTAAGGCTATGCCTTTAAGCGGTTGGGCTTGAGTGTTGTTGGCCTTGATTCGCTGTTGTTCCACCCATTTTGTGATCTCGGTCAGGACCTTATCATGCCTCCATCTATATCGGCCCTCCGCCAACGCCTTTGGACAGCCAGTCAGGATGTGGTTCATTGTGCATACTGGTGCGCCACACTGCTTGCACGAAGGGTTTTCCTCTAGACCCCAGATCTTTAGGTTTATTGGAGTTGGCAGTAGGTCGGCCAGAGAGCGCAGGAGAAAGTTCAACTTTCTTTGATCTGTCTGCCACAACTCCTTCCAAGACAGAGGGCGTTCCTGTGCTTGGTCCCACTGAGTCCATCGGCCCTTGGGAGGCTAGTCCGATGGCTCTCACTTTGCGCTCCAAGGCATCGAATGCTTTGGTCCTGGATCGTGGGGATTTCTGCACCTTGAACGGTGAAGATGTTTCCCACTAGCTTCCCCTTCAGGATACTGAGGCTCCTGGACTTCTCCGGCTTGAACTGCAGGCGTGACCATGTCGCCATTTTTTCCAGAGCGCTCAGGATCCACTGTGTGCCCTGGATAGAGGGGGTCATTACGGTCACATCATCCATAAAAGCTCGGCAGGCAGGGTGTTTGTGCCGTCTTCTGCTTTTGGGCCTCTGCACTGTTGCTCCTACATATACAATTGTATATGTATATACAAATGTATATATGTATATGTATATATATATACAAAGCTTATTGTAAAAATTATTTTACAACTGCATTTATTTCAGAAAATTATAGTTTAAAAAAGTTTGGCGGGCTGCATTGCAAAGCCTAATGGGCCATACATGGCCCACGGGCCGTAGTTTGCCCACGCCTGGCCTGTGCTGTCATGCATGTCTGTGTGGCCTCAAATAAGGTCTTCTTTTTTAGCTTACAGCACCCTCTGCTGGTAAGTAGTTATAGCTTCAACTCTTCAGTGAACATTCCTTTATATTATTGTGTGTTCAAGTAATTTCAGGACATAGATTAACTGAATGTGGTTCTTAATATTTCCAAATGGACTGATCAATTATTATCCTAGAGAACACTGTGACTAACAGAAAGACCATTCTTACACAATATCACAAATATCAAATGTAAAGGAGTTTTTTTTTATTCTGTACTGATTTTATTCCACATTTTCAAAGGAGAGAGCAAGGGAAGATTGATTGAGAATCTGTTGAAGGAACAGGGGAAGAAATGACAGTTACATGTACAAGTTTTTTTTTTTAATTTTACTTTTTTGTTCAACTAATTTTCAGAATGGAAATTTTCAGTTAACACTGGTTACCAATGGAGAGCATTTTACTGCTACAATACTATTGATCGGGGGGGAAAGCACCGCAACCACACACCTTAGATCATTGTTTCTGAAGCAGTATAGAATTTTTACATCAGAAATCATTGAAAAACAAAAGGCAAACAAAAAATTGCTTACTTTTCAACTTTTGGCCCTGAATGTGCGTATGTTAAAAATATTATTATGAAGAACACAGCCTTTGAAACATATTGGCAGTTATGGAATTTAAACTGCAAATTCTTACGAAATACTTTATGCATTTCTTACATGATTGTTGTAATTTTTTTTGTATGAATCAAGATTTTATTACTTTCCCATTCAACCAATTTGTTTGACATACATACTGTAACTCTGCTGTATAACCAAAATTATACCTTAGAGTTAATTTTGGAGGGCATTACATTGTGATGTAACAAATTATAATAACTTAATCCTTTTTTTTAAAGGAAAACAACAAATGTTAAGGGAAAGTCTTCAGTCATCATCCATCTGTCTAGAATTGCAAAGGCAGAAAGAAAAATGCACAAAAATAAATGCATGAAACGAAAATTCATTTGTTTCAAACTATTTTCAATGAGACACTAGTGATTCTGAAACCTTTAACGTGGAGCCTCGCAAATGAACAACACTTTTGTCATGTCGAATAAAAAGAAAGAGCAGATCAGAAGTAATGACAAGAAAGAAGCGGAGCACAAATATTTCTTTGCAGATCGGAGAGAAGCGCTGACATGTGGGAGACATGCAGCAGAAATTCTAGTTGGCCCGCTCCTGAGCGTGGCGTTTGTTCTGTTTTGTCCACTCCTGTGAGATGGTGGCTTTGCCTGCAAACCCCACGACACCGGTAGACTCAAGCAGAACCATGAGGTAGATTATTGGTCATACTGACCACAAGAGGGGAAAAAACCTCTTAAAAGACATCCATTGGGTGTAAAACTTGTAAATTCATAAAAGTATGTATCTTTTTTTTTTTCATGTCACTTCTTGAGGTCTTAAAAAAAGGAAAGAGAGAAAATAAGTAATTGCCTTGCTCTGAGTTTGTCACCCTTCTTTCATCTCCGTATTGCCGTGGGACTCTCATTTGCTTTATTGCTACCAGAAGACTAGATAGCGAAACACTCAGTGGAAATCTCATGATTTGACACACACACACACACACACACACACACACACACACACACACACACACACACACACACACACACACACACACACACACACACACACACACACACACACACACACACACACATCTGATTAATGAGAAAAATGTCACCTGAACAAGATTGATGAATCCATGTTGGAGAATGTTTGATCTGATGTAAGGAAGGCACCTTTTTTCCAACAATAAATTAATTTCCCAATGAAATCATCCCCCTGTATCAGATGTCAAGTACAGTTGAATATTAATTTGATTTTTTTTTCTTCAAGATATCCAGTGACAACTTTAAAAACCAAAAAAAGAATCTGTTCTGAAACTTCAGCGCTAACAAGGTTTTTTCATTTATCACAAATAAAGGAACTATAAATCCATACAAACATTGAAGGGGACAAATATCTCGGCCTCATGCATTTTAATATCCGATTATACTTAGGGGGTTGCGAGGGGGGCTTGGGGGTGGGGGGGTCTGGGGTCTTCTGGCATTTTTTTTTATTTTTTTTTGAGAATCCTTGAAAAAAGAGAAAAAGAAGAGCCGGTGGTTTCTTATCAAAATAAATCTTTTTTTTCTTTTTCTTTTTTTTTTTTGATTAACCAGCTGCTTGAGTCCATTTACATCGTCCTCATTTTTTCACCTCAAACACGGGGGCAGTGCAAAAAAAAGTTCATGTATCTGGTCCAATCAGAGGCGGCGGTGACTCTTATCACTGTGATGTCATCAGTAACCCTCCTTCTGACTTGCAGTACAGGAATCAAGCCTAAAGATGTAGACACAGAAAACCAAAGCTGTGACATAAACTAATGTGATTATTTAACTTGCTCATTAATAATTCATTTGATAATGGAAGAAGACAGTTTCTCACAATAAAAGTTAGGTTAAAAAATCAAATAGTCACACAAAAGAAGGAGATGTTTATGCAAAAGAAGAAAACATCAAGATCTCCACTTTGGAGAGAATTTACCTGGAAGAAGTTTGATTATTTTTGTATCTCTAAAAATCTTATTCACTGAGAAATCCCCAACAACACAACACACCTGACGCTTTATTACAAATTGTTATCGTGTGCATGTAAAGCTGTTGAAATAGAAAAACCTCTCAGTGTTGATTTCTAATAAATTCATTGACCAATATTTATGAGAGGGCTCAAGTGTACCTGTGATTACTTGCTGAGCTGACTATATGGAGACGAGTTGTTAGAAGAGTCCACTTGCTGTGGAGTTCCATTATCCTGAAATCGAAAACGGAATCTTCAGTTTAGACCTTGAATTTCACTGCATTTGCACTGAGGCAGCTTTGTGGTAGAAACATCGAAAATAATTTCAGGCTAAATGAAAAAGGTTTGTTGGAAGCAATCACAGTTTGAAGATACAGTATGTCCCCGTTACATGTACACCAGATACAAGCTGAATGAGGCCGACACGCAGCCTACTCACAGGTGCCGTCTGTAGGGGAGGATATTGAGGCATGTAAGCTCCCTGGACGCCGCGATTAGTTGAAATGTACTGCAATATAAGATAAAATGTAAATACAAATTATGTTAAAGAACATTAAACAAATCACTGATGATCTAAAGTGCTAAAACGATAATCGAAAATGTGGAAAAAAAACTTATATCATTCACATTGCCATAATGAATTTCTAAGGAGGCTCAGATTGGATAAATTCACAATAACACACAATATTTTAAAAGTGTGTGTTTAATTTGCTTCTGCAGGATCTCAAATCTCTCACACACTGTCTACATTTCATTGAGGCTGTGTGTGATGTGTGATATCCCAGAATTCCACTCACTGCTCCAGTGTTTCCCAGTGACAGCTGACCCATCTGCTGTGTGATCATAGCTGCAGGGTGCAGTGACATGGACGGATCAACAGAGGGCGACATCACAGCGGCCTGTAATACATACAGTATGTCAGAGGAGCCATTGTGATGCTGTGCTAAATATAAGCTGCAACAACAGATAATATTAATATAGATCTGTAACGTCTATGGGACAGAGCAGAGAATATGGCTGAGGGGGAAATCTTTCTGTAGCTCAGAGGTTTAACAGATTGTAAAATCATTTGTGGGCGACGCAGTGACACAGTGATGGCTCTGTTGCCTTGGGAACGGGAAGGTTCTGGGTTTGATTCCTTTCTGTGTGTTTGCGTGTGTCTGTGTGGGTTCTCTCTGGGTTCTCAGGCCTCCTCCCACCTCCAAAAAAACAAAAAATCAGCTTAGGGCAATTGAGTGTCACTCTGCATGATTTATTTATTTTATTTTATTTTATTTATTTATTGACGGACATGTTAATTATAACAGACTTCACACCTTCATCACATTTGATAGTTTGTCTTATCTTATATGTGACCCCGTGATGACCTGGGTCCAGCAGACCCGTGACCCACAGGGTGGGAAAGTGACAGAAATTCGATCGCAATCGTTCCCTCAACAAGACGGAAAAAGATTTTTTTCATATCTTTAACCCTGTAATAATGCGTCACTCTGAGATATACGTCACATGTTTTATGTTCCTAAGCGATGACAGTACATAATGAGCTACAGTGCTACCAGCGCTGGTTTGGTTTCAAATGGGCTGTATTCCTTTAAACATGATGCCTTTAGGGAATAGACCACTTCCTAGTGAAATGAGGGGGAGGGGCAGATAAACAGAGACACTTGTTCCACTGGAAGCCATCTGTTGGAAGAGTTGAGAAAGAGTCATAAGACTGTCTCTGCTTCAGGCATTTCCTGCTGGATCCAGAGAGGGAGAGGAGGAGGTGGAGGACAGTGGATGAAAGTCTTTCTATTTGTTCCATTTCCCTTTCACACACTCAACTCAACACCCATAAACACACTTAAAATAGCATAAATACACAGTGGAAACTTCCCAAAAACTGGTCTCAGTTCAGCACATCTACATTTGGGGAAGTTTTGGATGTTGTTGGTTTGATTGTGTCAGCAGAACAGACTTAAAGTAACACGCTGAGTAACTGTGAGCTTTGGCTGTCACAGCACTACACACCCATTTCCTGTACACAGAGCTGGAGCGGCTGTTTGAGAGCAAGACTACAAAATTGCTGTTGTCTTACCGGGTGTTGCATGATATATGGCTGATGTGCCACCCAAGAATGACTCTGTACCTAAAGGTGGGGCAGACAGAAACAGAAAGGCAGATGTACAGAAAAGGTATTGAGGCATTTTTGTTCAAACTTCTATGCTACAAAATAATTCTGCAATTGCATTTTTGACTATTATTAAACAAATAAATAGAAATAAAAGGATATTATCAGTTCAAACAAGACATATCATATAAATCCTTTCATCCGCTATTTGTGTTCAACCATTAATTCCCAATTACATTTGCATTTTTAGCGCGGGAGGATCATTTAAACTACCCCAATGACCTCAAGCATTAACCATCAGTTCTGTCACATGATGGGTTTATTTTGCCCTGCTGAGTGTCTGTGAGGTCCTGCGTTCCTTCTCCACAACTCTTTGAAGATGGCAGAAGATTATCTGAGAGATCTTTTACGATGTTTTAAGTCTCATGTTCTTGTCTTGCATAGATAGCCATAATAAGTGTGACTTTTTTTTTTGGAGATAAGCCCATCAGCTGTGCTCATCAAAGGTTCATGTGTAGCAAGGCTCTCATTGAGGAAAAAGGCAGGAAATTGGCAGAATCACTTGGACATTAGAGGAGCAAGAGGTCGGGCGATGCCACATAAAGAGGTTGGACTCCTCTCTGAATCCATCCTCCATCCATAAACATGATGGATGTGTAATAAAACGTACTTTCTCCTGGTGTACGAGAGCATTACTCAGCTGTTGTCTGGGTGAGTGAGCTTTCATTAAGAGGAAGGGAGGTCCTTGAGAAAACTTCAGCTTCTCTTTAATCTTACTTTGAGACTTTATACTCACATAAATAAGCTGCCTGGATCAGAACAGTCTCCACCTGCTGACTGACTTTGTTGAACTAGTTATTAAAATCACATTCACACCTTCTGATTTACTATAAACTCTTGCGCAAATTGATTTCAACTCTTCATGGGAAATATTTCAAGGAATTACTGGATGATTCAAAACTTCTGAGTAAAACATTACAAAACATGGATCGAGAACCCATTTCAGAGAAATCGTGACTCAGGAATTATTGCAGTAAATGATTTTTTTTGGGGTGGGGGTTTCTTTCACCAACTCTCTCTTGTGAACCACAAAGCCACAGGTATATTACATTATTTCTGCTCAACCAAGCGCTTCATCCATTGTCACATGGAGTTTAAGGTGACCGGTTAGCGCCGTCTGACATTTAAAACAACTTAACAAAGCGCACACAGTAAAAATGGACCTTTACCAATTTAATTGTAATCGTGACCTCCAATGCGACACAGAGGAAAAGAGAAAGACGGCGAGAAACAGAGAGATATGCTTTAAATTTGACTTGATTCTACCGATAACACTGCAGTACCTGGTAAGCAGAGACTGGAGACACATAGGGAGACATTGCAGGCTGTACAGTCATTATCCTGTTGGTCACAGGATACGGAGAAGGATAGTACCTAAGAATGAGAGAGCATTTCAAAGTGATTCTCAAGAATTATGACTCACATTAAAAGTTAAACAGAAGCACGTCCTGCCTTAAAACCCTTTTGCAACTCACCCATTCTGGATCGCTGCTGAGGAGGGGTCATAGGTAAGAGTCATTGCACCCTAAATTGAGGAAGTAGACAATGTGGATTTACTCATGCACATAAAACTGAAATCAATTTGAAACAACAGTATTTACACAATACAATCCAAACCTCATCAGGTTGAATAGAGGGATCGTTTTGTTGAATGAATGCAATGTGATTTTTTTGTTGTTGTTGTTGTACCGAACAAATAATCACTGAGGAGCTCTCATTTCTCTACTGTCATACAGGAAATGATTTAGCCAGTGATTGATGGATGATGTTGTACACAATGAATGTCTAGGGGGAAAAATACAAATCTATTTGCAGCAATTTGGGATTTTGTAATGTTTTCTAAAGGCCTACCTTTATGATACAATAAACATTAATTACTTCTCGTTACATTTAAAAGGTGAGGAGCAGATACGTACTAGTCTTAGATCCCCTGTCTGTCCATTGGGAACAAATCCGCTATGAGCATGTTTCTTCCTCTGACTGTCTGCAAACTTACACAGCAACGGCTGGGAGGGAGCTGGGGGGCAAAGAACAGAAAGCAACACATTCCCAGTCACTCCATCAACAATCATCATCACTTCTGCAGATTTTGTCTGAGAGACACTCTCTATGTGGAAGGAATTACTTCCTACCCAGAACTCCAGAAGCTATCTTGATAAATTTCCCATTAAAGTGGGAGATGACGGCGTTACACTGCTCTGTGGTGTCCATCCTGACAGGAGAGGTGATAAAAGGAGGATGAATCATTATTAAAATCGCAATTAGACTGTTTCACACACAAAGTGACTCACAGACGCACGTAAAAAAAAAAGTTTTTTAAATAATTAAAATTAAAACGGCAGGTTTGGCAATTTTATTTGGAGTCAATTTGGATTGTGTGAGAAAATTATTTTGAATATAATTTGTTAAAAATTTTAAACATTTCTACCAAAACACGGCGTCCAGGTTTCTTGAATGTGGACATCAGATCTTTACAGATAGGGGATAAATTTAATCAAATACATTTAAATGCAGATTTTCTTTACAGAGAAGAAAGGAGACGACTTTAACAAACCGGAGTGTGAACGAAGGCCTTCAGTAATTCCATGTGTAAAAATGATGTACAACCCACAATAAGAAAGCTGTCACGTCTGAACAGAACCAACAGGATGCCACTGCTAAGCAGTGGATACATTTTTTGAAGAATTTCTCATCATAGACTTATTCTGAAAATAAAACGATTACCCAGAGAAGATGAGACACGCTCCTTTATCTCCATTCAGTGTGACTGACCTGGCGAAGCCCACGCCTCGGCTGTTGCCACTGTAATCCCGGAGGATCCGCGTGGAGACGACCTGGCCGAAGGGCTGCAGCATGTTCTCCAGCTCCTTCTCATCCACAGAGAGAGGCAGATTGGAAATGTACAGATTGGTGGGGTCCTGCTCCTGTTGCTGCTCGTACGGACGACATTGGAAGAAGAAATATGTTTAATAAATAGAATTTAGCATGTGGGATCTGTCCTTAGAAGGACGTGTTTACAGTATGTTCCGCACTATAAGGCACACTGGACTATAAAGGCGCACCTTCAATAAACGGCCCATTCTACAACATTTTTCATAACACAAGCAAACCTCGTTTTCTGACCACAATTCATTCCGGAAGGCTGTTCGAATAGCGATTTGTTCGAATTCCAAATACTTTTTTCCCATTACAAATAACAAAAATTCCAAAATTTTTGGTCGATTTCCGATTCGTTCGATGTCTAAAGCGCTCGAAAACCAAGGATTGCTTATTTAAGGCGGACTGGATTATCAGGTCCATCTGATGATAAGGTGCATCATCAAAGAGTAGCCCATTTTAAAACTGTTTCCATATTTAAGGCGCACTGGATTATAAGGCTTACTGTCGGTTTTTGAGAAAATTAAAGGATTTTAGTTGAAATACTGTAATTGCCACCAATTTACAAGGAAAATTTTGTTCTGAGCAATGCAGCTTCAATTTTGTCACTAACATAAAAAATAAAAAAAAGCTGCTAAATCATCTCTTTCTATGTGATGAAACCCGTTTCTGCGGATCAGGATTTGACACTCTAGTAAAAGGATGTCGGAGGTCGGAGAAAGACGCTTGGTGAAACAAACACGAGTTAAGCTCTCCTGCATACATGACCAAACAAACACACACACACACACACACACACAGAAACTCTTCATCTCTATTTGGCTACAGCTCGTCGTCTCTATGGTCTTCCCTAGAAACAGCAGGAGAGCGGTGTAGCCTAGCTACCACAACACACAACTGTTTTCTCCAGAGAACAACCCCCTCATCGATGAACTCTCACGCTGGATTTTAAGTACAGCAACACATGCTGGGGCTGAGAAAAAACCTGAAAAAAATACATAATGGTCCAGGCAAATTCATGCTGCACACAAGACAAATCACAGCTGTGAGGGAAAATACCCTGTTTGTAATGTAAGACTGGTGCGCTTTACTTTACATTAGTCACAGAGGGTGAAGTGGGGCTCGGAGCAGAGGCGCCGCTGCTACAGAGCTTTGCTGCATTTCTGCCTACATCAGTATGCATGAACACACGGTAAGCAGAATTCCACTTGTGATCGACGGTGTAACCTACGCAGGACACGTTAGGTGTGCACGATGGCGAGCGTCTAGCTGGTGGGCTTCTGCGAAACGTGTTACACAGACTTGACAGGTGATTTGGCGGGGCAGAAACATGACATCTGGTTTCTCTCGTGAAATTAAAATGGGGTCATGAGAAGAACAGCTTGTCAGCTGAGGTCACATGACTCGTCTAATGTCATTCCCCAACACACACACACACACACACACACACACAATACACATTTGCAAGTACACATTCGTGGCTGCACCAAACTCACCTTGGCCATCTGTGCCTGTATACCGCTGGTTTTCAGAGCATGCACCGCCTTCAACGCCGCCGCCGGGCTGTCGAAGTCCACAAAACCGTAACCTATATTTACAGGAGTAGCATGGACAATAAGATTAGGCACCATTTGTTAAACACGTGTGTGTATACGTAAATATTCATCCATCCAAAGAACGATAGAGACATTTATTCAGCATTTATTGTCCCCACTTCCTGTCAATCCTGATTTCCAGTTTCCAGTTTCTCTCTTTAATTCCGTCAATGTTTTTGTCAAATTTATGTCATTATTACATTCCAATTCATTGAAACCTTGCAAATCGTGCCACACTTTCTGTCGTTGATATCACAAAACAATATGACAACCGTGACAAAAATAAAAGCAGACACATTTACTATTCATGTCCCCGTTGATGGATTACCCAATCTACTCAGTGCACATTCTTTTTCATACACTTTGGAAATGAATGGAAACAGTTTCTGCCTCGAAAGGTAAGAAAATGGATTTTAAAAAAATCCAGAACAATGATATTTTATTATACCTCACAAAAATGCAATTGTACAAGTAAGTAAAAAATGTAGCACTATATGAAATGCGGTGCTGGTGTGAGGTTTGTGTGATGTTAAAAATTATGATCCTGTACTGGAAGATAATTTATGTTGTTAAATATCTATTTTTCATATCATCATGCAGTCCTGATCACTGGTTAATAATAATAATAATAATAATAAGTTAATGACCTTACTGACCTTTGCATTTGTTGGTTGTTTTGTCCAGGATCGCCTTTGCAGACTGAATTTTTCCATACCTGGACAGACATCACCATTAGAAGTGCTGAAAAACATTTACCAGCAAATGCGTGTGTGTGTGTGTGTGTGTGTGTGTGTGTGTGTGTGTGTGTGTGCGTGCGTGCGTGCGTGTGTGTCCTTCCAGATCTACACACTTCATATATTTGGAGTCTAAAAAATAAAATGCAACACAAGGAGAAAATTCCAAATCATAGAAATAATAAAAACTGATAGAACTGGAGGAGCAGATCTGCGATGGGTACGTTACATCACAAACGTCGGTTCTCTCCCCCAGCATTTCTCCAAGCACTGTTCATCTAGTGCTATCAGTGAATTATACTCATATGAAAGTGCGTCACAGACATCAAACTGCTGTCTTGAGGACACACATTCATGGTGAAGCTGACATCGCCGTTCAGACCCTGTGGATCTGAGAAGCAATAAACACCACCGAGGGACGAAACACAAGCAAACGGTGCGCAAACAGCTGCTGCTGCTGGGAGAACGCTCCGATGCCTTCCTCCATGTGCTGGTGAGTCAGACTGAACGAGAATGCAAACTTCCTCTAACTAATTACGCCATCCATCCATCCATCCATCCATCCATCCACCACCCTCACCATTCAGGCCGCAGCCTTGAGTATGAAGCATCCAACATGTTCACTGGTTTGCTTTTACATAACTGCTTTTTTTTTTTTCCACTAAGGCATTGCTCATTTCTACACTCTACATACTGCACAGGAGTTTTCCATAAACATTTCTGTTTATAGAGGAATGGTTGGAGAATTTTACGAGCATGTACGTTATGTTGAAACCAGTGTGTGTTAGCTTTCACACTAAAGCTGGAGTATTTAGTCATTTGAATGTAAAACCTTTCCTCAGTATCTTTTGTGTTCTGCTGTAATGTCATTGTGTTGCTGTTACTGTCACCTTATTTATTCTGCTCAGTGAAGTTATTTATTATTTATATTCATATTTATATTTCAATAGTCCTGTTTCTTTTTCTGTAACTCTTTGGAGCCACCTGGAAACTGAATTTCCCTTCGGATTAATACAATTCTATTTTATCTTATCTCATCTCATCTTATCATAATATAGCACCCGACGCCGGGGCGGAGTCAAAAGGCTATCTGGGAAGGTTAAGAAAGGTTGCTCATTATATATACTCATTGTTCGGTTGAAATGAAAAAACTGTCATAACTAACATATTTGCAAGATACATATAAAGTGCGTAGGTTTACTTAGCAAACAGATACGATACAAGAAGAAACAGCTAACATAACATAACAAAAAGCAATAAATTACCAGTCCTATGGAATCCAGTAATTACCTCCACCCAACAGGATTTTTGTTTTGTGTTTTTAGCGTGGCTGTCGTGGCAGAATTTGACCTGTTGAGACTTGTTTTAGGATTGTGCCTGTAGGGAGATTTTGATGTCAGGATGAATTCAGATGCAGACATGGATTCAGTCATTTTTTCCAACATTGACGGGGCTTTTTAGAAACATGATACATGATCGTAAATTACACATAAACTACCTGATGCATTACAATCAAACTCGGCGGAAGGGCACGGCACGCACTGTTGAAGAAGTCATTTTGAAGTTGATCTGGAAAAATTCTGTCATTTCCTTACAGATAAGGAGGTTTTTTTTTTAAGTGTTATTGTTATCATTTGCACATGTTACCATTTAGATTAGGTTTTAATTTACTTAAACGAGATTGATGATGTTCTTTTCAACAACACAAAAAAGAAAACACAAAACATTGCACATTGTTAGAGTTAGCTCAAAGCAGCTTTAGATGTGTTTTATTACCTCCTGGATACAGTCATGCTCATTTTTCTTTCTGCTTTCTGTCTTTGCACTAAGATGTGCTGTACTATGATAAGCTCAGCTAAATTAAAAATGCCTTTAAAATAAAAATCAATTAAATTCTGTTTGCATCAAAGTTTTATATTTTGCATTTAAAATAGCTGCTAAATGGTGGCCTAACTTGCACAGCTAGTGGCGTGTGTCCTTTAATTTAAAACAAGTATATCACTGTCAGACACTGGTGCTCTGATGTTCAGGCTTTGCACGAGTGTGTACTCACTGGTGACAGAGTTTGACCAGGTCCAGGTCTGTAGTGGCGGGGGGCAGCCCACGGATGTACAGGTTGGTTTTGCTGAGCTGCTCCAGGCCTGTGCTGCTGCTGTTGCTGCTGCTGCTGGGACTGGACGGCGTCATGGGGTAGGACTGCACACAGGAAAGCCACTGTCAGAAGTGTGTGTGTGTGTGTGTGTGTGTGTGTGTGTGTGTGTGTGTGTGTGTGTGTGTGTGTGTGTGTGTGTGTGTGTGTGTGTGTGTATGTATGCATAAATATACACACACATACACATATGTATATACATAAACACGTGTATATATCGCACACAATTGTTTTAGGTTACATCTGGTTTTACATAAAACATGTAAGGGGATTATAAAATATACTAATACACTTTGCTGATATGGATTATTGATAACATGAAAAGATAACAGAACAGAACAGAACAGAACAGAACAGAATAGAATAGAATAGAATAGAATAGAATAGAATAGAATAGAATAGAATAGAACAGAATAATGCTTCATGTAAATTTCTTTCATTATATATTTTTAGGCTATTATAAACAGATTATTTTATCCACAAACATACCAGAGACCATTCAAATACATCTGGTCTTGCATGTGGGTCTTTAAGAAGAACAAACTGATTAAGTCCATGTTACATCCTGTTGTAGTGTTCAAAACCTTCAGTCTTCTCATGCGTGTAAGATCAAGCATGCACTTCTGCCCTGCAAAGCATTTCCTTCCCTTTAGTCATTCAATAAAATAGCTCCCAGTCACCCAAAGCCACGTCCTGATCGGGCAGACGTCAAAGCACAGAAGAGTCACACCATCTGTCCATAACCAAAGGACAATCCTCTTCCACAGCCAAAACCACAAATACAACTATAACCACGCCAGGAGGAATCGCTGAGACATTCTTCCACATTTCTGTGGTGTTTAAGTGTCCATAGCAGCTTGTAGTCATTCACAAGTGGAGCATAGATCATTGCTGGAGGAACATCTGTTACGGGTCTGTTAAGTCTTCAAGGCCTCGACGGGGTCACGTGAAGCTTCTGAGACTAACCTGTTTCATTGGGGAGCTTCATTCCATACGAGAACACCCAGTAGTGGATTAAAAAATGTGTCACACCCACACCAAAGGGGGAAAAAAATCATTCACAGCTTCCCTGCTGGGATTCATCTGTGGCATCAGATTCTATCCTCAATACAACCCATGGGACCTTCTGATGGGCAAATATACAGTATAAATCTGAGAGTTGGGTAACCATGCTCCTGCAGGGTAAAACTGAAGCCTCAGATCTGCTCACATTGCATTCTTCGGCAGTATAATGACAGCAGAATCTCACCTCTGTGTCTGTTTTGTATTCCCATCCTCCATCTAAATAAAAAGGTGTGACGGGAAAGCAAAAGGGGGCACAGCCCGCAATTACCTTTTTTTTTGTTCACCTGAGAGGTCAAAATGAAGAATGCAAGCAGCGCAGTTCACTCCAGCTCACTGACATACATTAAATGACTCTCTCTCCACAGCTCCCTCTCGCTCTGCGTGTGTGTGTGTGTGTGTGTGTGTGTGTGTGTGTGTGTGTGTGTGTGCGTGTGTGTGTGTGTGTGCGTGGATTCACCCAGAATGCATTAATCTATAAAATGGACAACAATCACCGCCGTGCATATTGACTAGAGTGGGCGAGTGAGTGGGAAACCAAGGTTATATGGACATAATAATTAAAGTGTCGGTAATGGAGCTAGATCGGGTCAGCAGCTGGATTCATCCTCCACCAGTGGATCACATTTGTAAAAAAAAAAAAAAATCGACTTAGAAGAGAGGATCTGCTTTATGGAATAAATTAGTTTTCTATTGTACTGAATAAATAAACCCACATATTCCATATGGAATCCAAAGAGGGCTTTCCAATGTCATTTGTGGCGGCTGCTATTCATTCTGCCTTCACTCTAAGCAGAAAAAAAAGAAAAAAGAAAAGTAGGCAGAAATATTTTGAAAGAATGTCTTTTTGGCCTACCTGCTTACGATTGGCTGTCTTCAGCGGGTTGCCTGTGTTTGCAAAGATCATCCTGGAGCTTATAGATACGGTTTATTTCCCAGAAATTAAATCGCAGCGATGAGCCAGTAGACAGAGTGGAACCGTCTGCGAGGATCCAATCAGAGAGTCGGGCCGATCGGGTTAACACATCCGCATTCTGCACACAGGCTGGGGGGGTTGGGGGGCAATAACGCTTCGGTCCCGCATAGGTGTCCCGACACATCTACTGATTCTAGGCAGATGCACACAGGCGCTGGACCAAGCCTCCGATCCGGTTCATTGATCTACAACGTCCTGCTGCAAACCGCTCGCCAGTCCCACCTACTACAGACCGAACCATCTCCGCCCCTGCGGGGTGCGCGCGTAGCATAAACCGAGCGGTGCGCTCGTTAAAAGACGCGCTCGTGTTCGACTCTTTGTATCAAAGGCTGGTTAACAACTTTAAACAGTGTTGCCCGTTTTTTGATGCAGACCAAAAGGCTTTGGGGTGGAATTCACAGGCGCACGATCAGCTGCACGGAACACTCGTCTGATTTCATGATGATGTCGTCCGCGCATACCAAGCATTCTTCACCCCCACCTCCACCAGCCACACACACACACACACACACACACACACACGCACACCCACACACACACACACACCCTCTTCCTTTTCCTACCCTTCCCCCCATCCGACACACAACATGTCAGAGAATGAGGATGCAATGAAATACAAGCAGGAGGCTGGCCTGAGCTGGAGGTCACAGTCTCCCCATAAACCCACTATGAGAAAGGATCCTTAAAATAACATGCATTATAACCGTTTCACTCACGCTGCTTTCTGAATGTGTCCCTGGTATCAATGGACTGCCGGTGGGTTTCATGGTAAAGAAGGGAAATCCAAAAATTCATCATATTGTCATTCCTGAATTATTTTTTATAAGATTAGTTGTTGTTATAATATAATGTCAGTTGATAGTGATCAATATTGCATGTTGGTGGAGCATAAAAAATAAAAATAAAAACATAGGGAGAGAGCCTAAAAGAATTCAAACCCCAAACAGGAAGACCCCAGCTGGGATTAGAACCCAGAACATCTTGTTGTGAAGTCAGTGCTGCTATAAGCTGTCTAAAAGAATTAAAAACAAAATTCTTAATGGATTGTCTACTCAAATCCATGTCAGCAAATGGATTTGAGTAGACAAATCCATTTGCTGAAATGTATTTTGTTCCAATTTACACAAATCAATTTGTTACGATCAAAAACAGTAAATTTTAAGAACAGTCTAAAATTCAGATTAAAACATGTTCCATAAGTAGGTGATCACATTTTTCTTTCAGAGTTTAGATGGCTTCTCCATTCCTGATCTCCTGCATTTGACCTTTGACACCCTTTGGGTTCATCAAGCATGGCCTTAAATTGACCAAAGCCTTCAGTTGTAGGGCCCTGACTGAGGACCAGCCTCCCTCATTACACCAGGGTCACCCCCTCAGCACAATCACTCATTTTTATCATTGTGTCCATGTGTGTTTTAAGCCTTTTACTTGCTAATTCTTTTTATATAGTGAATGTTAACATAATTGAGGACAAAGAAGTCATTGTACAGAAATAGTTTTTTCAGGAAATAGTTTGTTTAGAATTTTATTGGACTTTTTATGTCCCATAATAATGGTGTTTATTTCCATGAACATATCTAGGTTTAGACTCATTTATGTACAACTACTACAATGTTGTTACTATTGTGGTAACTATATACTATATATCTACTTTTAGTATATTTATATACAGTACTGTATATATATATATATGTATAATATACAGTGTGTATGTATCTATATATACACACTGTATATATAAAACCAACAGCTATTGGCTAACCAACTGGACATTGTGGTGATAAATAAAGAGTAGAAGAGGGCAAGGTTGACAAATGTCAAGGGTTGAAAGAATGACTGGAAAATTTGTGGAAGGTGAAAATCAATGTGGTCCCAGTTGTAGTAATTACACTCAGGACAGGAACCCCAAAACTGGGAGAGTTGCTCCAGCAGATTCCAGGAGACATAATACCTACTTGGTAAAACGCAACTTGATCTAATACCTGTTTGTGGTGGTAGAGGAGGTGCAAAACCAAGAGGATGCTGCTAGGTGTGCCAGAGACTAAACCTACACAATAAGGCAGCTGGACAAGATGGGAAGCTGAGAGGAGGAAGAACACGTGGAAAGATCCATTGAGCCACATTTTACATCATTCCCTGTCCAGCAAACATAAATATTTGGCAAGGAGAAGACCCAGCCTGTCCTCGGCGCTGTGGTCCTGCAATCTTGAAGCGCATCTTGGATGTAAAACCAACTTGTCAGAAGAAAAATACATCAGGATAACAGCGTAAGAGTTTATTCAACAAAGCTACGCCTCTCAACCCACAAAAGTTCCTTCAGCCACCGTCTTCATTCTTGAAGGAGCCTTTTTATTCAAGCCTGGTCAACACAGCATGATTTTGGGAAATGCGTTTAAAAAAAGACAAGACACTAAGTTTCAAAACAGAAACTGTAGAAACAACCAGGGACCAGATCTGGTCCTCTGGTCTGCCTTGGAACCACCAGTCCTCTGACAGGATGCAGTAGAAATAGTCAGTAAACATAAAAGAACACAATGTACCAGCCTCGCTACTCAAGCTGCACATAGTGGTTGGACCATAGGAGTCCACCAAGTTGAGAGGTTTTGTTGCAGAGTTTTTGTTGTCAGCTCCACTGCCAGACAACTGAAGGAAGGATTTAGAGGGCAAACCCACAGGAAATCAGTTGAGACAAATTCCACAGCCGCTGTTGGAGGGTAAAGAGGAAAACCTACAGGTCCCCTCCCAAGTGATGAAGTCAAGTGATGATGTTGTGGCATCTGTTTTTTTTTTTAAAATACAGATTTCAATACCGATAGTTTTCAAAGATTAATGTTGGAGACGTCGACAGTTTTCAGTGTGCGCTTAACTTTTTTAAAAACAAATCCCACAAACACCCCTCTGTTTCTCAATATGATACAAGATATTTAATCCAGCATTTATTATACTGCAATATGAGATCACACAGTAGAACACAATATATAGCCAAAAAGATACTGAAACGTCTGAAATACTGAAATGTAGCATCACCAGAAAACAGGTATAAATCATTTTTATTAGTATATAAATCATTCCGTTTTAATTCATCAGCACCAAAGTCCACTAAAGAGTTTATGTGGTTTAAGAATCTTTTCGACGTTTTTCTTTTTTTCTTTTTGAAAAGTGGTGACATCAAAAAGGAATGGAACTGAAGAAAGTGTGATCTATAAGCCAAGATCAAAACCCAGAAAGCATTTTTACTGGTACAATCAAGTTTTGTGTCTATTCAGACATCTAAAGTGGACCAATTGTTAAAGATGCAAAAAGAACACAGTATACGGTAAAGGAGTTTCTAGATTAAGCAAGATATGAAAATGTATACCATTCATTTTTATGTAATTATACTTATTTAATATCCACATACAGATACTTAAGAACACAAAGCAGTGCTAACACTGAGCAGCCATCCTGCTGCAGGTCCTGATGGAGATGTATAAAACGGAGTTAAATCCAAATCCCATCAGGGTGCAGGGAAGCTCTTAAAGTATCAAATTTCACTTCCTTAATTTCCTCCGCTGGTAGGATTAAGTTTTGGTGGTGCCGTGTTACAATCTCCTTCTGATGTTCCCTGAAATGTCCAGCTGTTCTTATCTGCATAGACTTCCAGGGTTCTTTTGTCGATGATTTCACACAGTTTGGCAGGAATTAACTTTTTAAATCCCATTTCCTCAAATATGGACAAACTGCCTGTTTTTACGAGATTTCAAGATTCAGATGTAAATGTCTCACAAATCACTTCTTTTTGCTCTCTATTTCTAACCTCTGCGTCAAACAGATTGTGCATTAAATAGGTCAAGTGATGCGTACCCGCCTTCTCATTTGTTCTTCTATCCATTGTTTATTTGGGTAATTTATCAAAAAACTTGAGAACTCGAATCTTTTTGTTTGAACCAAGGAAATGATTGGATTTCAAATTGGACCACTGGGAAGCTGTCAGCTAATCGTGAGCAGAGCTGAATTCAGTGAGATAACCCAGTCAGCATGAATGATTCAGTAAACAATAAAACCAATGTAGATCGAAGGAAAAATAATGAGTTTGCTCCCTGTATTATTGTCTCTGTGATAAAGTTACTACTTCAATGGGGAATACATGTCAATGTATGAGCCCTGTTTCAAGCTGTATCAGCAATATTCCAGCATAGAACCCTGAAGCCGATGTGTTTGGAGATAACATTAATAATTTAGGTTAACACTTGACAGCAGAGGAAACTAGTTGGGCCCATTATAAGGATGTACATCCTGGTTAAGGCTACTGAGTGTACTGACTCATGGTGAGGTAACAAGTGCTCATGTGGATGTGTGTGTGTGTGTGTGTGTGTGTGTGTGTGTGTGTGTGTGTGGCGGTGTGTGTGTGTGTGTGTGGGGGGGGGGGTGGACGACTAAGAAATGTGGGTGATTACGGGTTCTTTTATCGCCAAATGAGGAATTAAAGAATTTAAATTTCCTGCTGATGATTGTAGCATTCCATCTTGCTGGCCAGAGCGAGCTGTAACACTGTCAGGTGAGATTAATCAACATGTGCTGTGAGGTTTCCAGCTGCCCACCAGGACTGCAAAAAGGTAAATGTAAAGGTAAAGGTGAAGGTTAACATAAAAGGTTTTCCATTAGTGAGTCCTCTTGCAATAATGGATTGCTTGCTTGTTAAAATATGACAGCCCACCCTGACAACAGAGATACTTTCATTACTTTTTAACAAATATAAATTATTTCGGTGTGAAATTTTTTTTATCAACGTGATGGTGCTGTAAGTGCTTAAAAGCAAAACAGAGGCGCCACGTTACAAATGATTTAAAAATGCATGTCAAATTACAATTAATTATGGACTAAAACATAATATTATAATAATAAAATAACAGTAATAATAAAGGTAATTATTGTTATTATTATTATTATTTACATATAAATTTGTAAAATAATTATATTCTCATGTAACAACAACAATATTATTATTATTATTATTATTAATAATAATAATAATAATAATAATAATAATGGTATCAGTGGTTGTTGTAATAATTAAATACAGTATTGTACTTATAGCGCCCCCTTGTGTCTCAGTTCTTACTGTTACAAGTGACGCATGTTTAAAATCGTCATCAGTGCGACGGAAGTAGTTACAAAAAAATCATTCGGGCTGATTCATTGTCGTCGATTTCGGTGAGTGGACGAAATAAAGAAATACACTTTTAAGAACATCCGAAAAATTCGACAACAGGTAAGCAGATTTAGAATATGATATATCTGATATTTTTCATAAAGTACAGTCAGATAGAATCAGTTTGCTCAAGTTGTTGCTTTTTTCTGAGCGAGATGACAGGCTACATTTCAGTAGCTAACAGTGCGGCGGCGCTGTTATTATACAGACGTCTAGTTGATGAATCGAGCAATCTAATAAAATCGCCCTGTCTGTTGATAACTAACACGCTGTAAATTATTATACGGCTCATAAATAACTGCATCGTTAATCGGCATATTGTGCTGTTTTCATGTACCTTAGCTGGCTACCTAACGCTAACTGACAGCTTGGTTGCTAACTTGCGCTTTACCCTCAAATTTAGCGATGTTATAAAGTATATTATAGTTCCTTCTGTCGAGCCTCCTTAGGGTTGATGCTAGTTAGAAAAATAGATGTTTATATAACGGTAGCGATTAAATCGCTAAGTAGAGTAAAGAAAGCACATTTCCACGCGTATTCTTATCGATGTGCTGAAAAACACAGTTTTCAAGATGTATAGTAATTCCAATCAGAAGTCAACAATCTTGTAGAAGTCAGTCGTCTGTTTGGACCTTTGTACCGTGTGCGCTTTAAAGTTCTTGATGTGTTTCTCGTGATCTTGTAAAGAACTAAAAGAATAAATGGATCTCTGATTATATTTCTGATATTGCAGTCTGTTTGCCAGCAGAGTATTTTGAAAGCAAGAAAATGTCTTGTTTTGTTTTTTTGTTTGTTTCTTGAGCAGATTCCGATATGGATCGGTTGCTGAGGCTTGGAGGTGGAATGCCAGGGCTCGGCCAGGTAGATAGAAATAAAAATGATAATTTTGACTTAAATCTATCCAAACTAACTTACACTTTCAAAGTCTTACTAGACAAAGAGTGTTTAGGAGTCATTATAGTATCATCCAATATAACTTCATGTTTCAGTCTGTCAGATGAGGTCAGTATACTGACACGGTTGGTCAAGCAAGTTTCATGTCAAACCCATAAATGAAGTATACTAGAGGAATAGAGGATAACTCATAGTCATAGCATTAAACAGTACATGAATGTCCATTTGAGGTACTAGATGAGAATCTAAATTAAGGATTGGATTGATTTGTATTGAAAGCTTGAATGTTGTTTTCGTTCTTCAGGGCCCCCCAACAGATGCCCCTGCTGTAGACACAGCTGAGCAGGTGTACATCTCCTCCCTCGCCCTGCTCAAGGTATTCAGATTTTATGTGTTCACATGTGTTCCTCAGAGGTGGTCGAATCTGTTTTAGTATTCAAATAAATTCATCTTGGACTATTTTGTTTGCATTTCTTGTTAGATGTTGAAGCATGGGCGTGCTGGAGTACCAATGGAGGTCATGGGATTGATGCTGGGAGAATTTGTTGATGACTACACTGTGCGTGTGATTGATGTGTTTGCCATGCCCCAGTCAGGAACAGTATGTATTTCTTCCAACTCTAATAGTATGTAAGATGATTTACTGTGGGATAATACATAAATCACTGGCCGTTATTAGCGGCCACGTTTTTCATGGAGGGGTGGGGGACGTTTCTGGCAGATCTTGTCAGTGAAAATCAGGCTTAAATCATGGAATTTGATGTACAGTAATAATGACTGATCCAGTTAGAGAACAGAGGATGGCGAATAAGAGGAAGACTGAGAAGTTGGGGCTGCTTACGGTGCAACAAAGTTTGCGTATGTCAGAACTCACCCAGTGTTGCTTTGAGCAAAGCGTCTTGCGATCGGTCAAGACCAGAAAGAAAACACAGACAAATGTTGGAGAAAGTCTGCCAAAGTAGATCAATTGCTACAAAGTGCTGGCAGCCAAGGAGTTAATCTCAGATCCCGCTTTAAGTAATCCAGAGAACTGACTTGTTTCTTGGTCGTTTGTTCTTTTCAAGTAGTTTGGTCATTGTATGTTTGCTGATTCAGATATTTTATAAAGTGTTGTGGTGCTAACTCTTCTTCTTCACAGGGTGTGAGTGTTGAAGCAGTGGACCCGGTGTTTCAGGCTAAGATGTTGGACATGCTGAAGCAAACTAGCAGGTAATGTTTTTCACAAGTATTTGCTGTTAGTAGGTTTAGTACACAAGTATGCGTATTGAATTTGTCTGTGTAACCCAGTAAATATTGTTGCCAAACTTCTATTAATGTGTCTAACAATTTTTATAGGCCTGAGTATTTATAATCAAAAATTACTTTGAAAATACAACAATAAATTAATGGCTAAACTTGGACCTTTTTACTCTCTTCCAAATGTGTTTGCTAATCTTGATTTTTGTCACGGATCAGACCAGAGATGGTTGTTGGCTGGTACCATAGTCACCCTGGTTTTGGCTGCTGGTTGTCTGGTGTGGACATCAACACACAGCAGAGCTTCGAGGCCTTATCGGAGCGCGCCGTTGCAGTTGTGGTTGATCCAATTCAGAGCGTCAAAGGAAAGGTAACAATATGTGTCTGTCACAGATGAGCCTTGTAACTTATGTCTCATTTTAGATGTATTCAAGATCAGTTATGTAATGCTCTGCAATTACTTGTGAAATATCTTGCTTTTCAACCTGCTGGTTTAACGCGTGGCCCCTGTCCTCTGCAGGTTGTCATTGATGCCTTCAGACTGATCAATGCCAACATGATGGTGTTGGGTCATGAACCAAGACAGACCACCTCCAACCTGGGTCATCTGAACAAGCCATCAATTCAGGTAACACATCATCCATGACACCATTTCTTTTTAAAAGACTGGTGGTTTGGAAATAATAAAATCATCTTCCCATTCTCTCTGTGAAAAGGATCAAATTTCTACCACTTTTTTGACAATCATCTATTCAACGATTTAATAAATTTTGTCTTTTCCATAGTGGTCAAATAACAAAGATCATAATGTCACGTGAGAAAGAATAGGATCAATTTACAATAAAGTGGTGTAACATTAATTCTGACATTGAGATATTTTTCTCTTCATCCCAGCTTTTAAACATTTTATCTCTTCACACACTTGTATTCTCAGGCTCTGATTCATGGACTGAACAGACATTACTACTCCATCACCATCAACTACAGGAAAAATGAACTGGAGCAAAAGGTTTGGGAATGTGCTCATCTCAAAATGTTTTATGGGTTTGTTTGGGGGTTTTTACAACATGAAAAGTATAAATGTGTTTGTATCCAGATGCTGTTGAATCTGCACAAGAAGAGCTGGATGGAGGGCCTGACCCTGCAGGACTACAGTGAGCACTGTAAGCTCAATGAGACCATCGTCAAGGAGATGCTGGAGCTGGCTAAGAACTACAATAAGGTGCACCTTCTACACTTCATTATAAAACCTTTTGTTAAACTCTAAACCTTAAAATGACATAAAAACAAACAATCATGTACACTGGCCAGTTCTAGTAAATTAAGTTGATGTTGGTTTTTTTGCATAATGTTTTTATAATGAAATATTTGAGTACTCTTGACTTAAAACACAGTAACATTTATTTTAAAAAACAAACAAAGAACAAAGACAGAACATTGAGAAGCATAAAGAGAATGAAACAAGCTTCATATTAAGGTTCTGTTGTGTTTCCACCTCAGGCTGTGGAAGAAGAGGACAAAATGACCCCAGAGCAGCTGGCAATCAAGAACGTTGGAAAACAGGTGACTTTTAAAGTTCATCTTCTGGTAACATTTTATTTACTGATACGAAAAATCATCCATCTGTCTGAGTTTGTGATTGGTGTTCACTAATTACACAGTCAGATTGTGTACATGTTTCATTAAAAGTAGAAACATGTTACTGGTTTAGGTTGCTGTGTCCAGGGCTCATCTAGTTGTTGATGGAAATTGTCCCTTTTTTTCTTTTGTTCTTTCTTGCAGGATCCCAAAAGGCACTTGGAGGAGCACGTAGATGTTTTAATGACATCCAACATTGTTCAGTGCCTAGCTGCCATGTTGGATACCGTAGTTTTTCAGTGATGGCCCTGTGTGTGTGAGTGTTAATAATGGAACCCTTGTTTTCTTTTATATAAAATAAATATGTATGGATAAAAACTAGTGTGTGCTTTTGTGATTAATTTTACTGTCCAGAGAGCAGGTTTTTAAACTTAAAAAGGTATCATCAATGAATACCTGTTTTGTTACACATTTTTTCATTATTTTTCTGTAAGCTGTTGTTGATTGTTGGTATAACACCTGTTCTACCACTGGATGGAGCAATAGTTGGTGTTATATGGGAACAAACGCAGGAAGCGGTGCTCTTTTTGATGCCTAACAGGTTGGTCATTTCAGCCGGAGTTGACGTCACTTGAGAGGTTTTGTGCAACTTTTGAGTCCTATAATTCTCTCCAAAGATAAACTTCTTGGAATTGCTTCACAATTTTGTTGAATTTGGTTGTAAACAATTGTGTAAGGATATGTTTCTTGTTGAAACAACATGGATTACATACTAGAATGTGTGATGAAGTGTCTTAATAGACCAAAAGAGTGGCTTTGTCTACGATGTTGGCCAATAGTTGAGAGGAAAATGTTGTTTCATCATTGTAAGGATAAATGATAAGTTTTTCAAGATTTACAAATAACAGCAAACTTACAAGTGAATTATCAGCCATAAAATAAGTCATCTGTTCCTACTTTTCTCCACTGAGTTGTAAGTTTTTAATGTTTAGCTTTTTACAAAGAAAACGGGATGTCAAATCCAGAAACATGACATGCTGTTTTCTTCAGATGAAAACACAAAACCCGGCGGCCATGAAACATTTCTTTAAAATGTGGGTCTCAGCATACGGGTGCTGCCAGCGCGTTTGTTCTGAACAGGAGATGCTGCAGACGCTAGTTTATAAATCACCTGACTGAATGCACACCAAGTGAATACAGAAAAAGTTTTCTAGTAAGAGGAGTTGTGTTCTCAGATTGAACTCTGGCCCCATCAGCCAGGATCACTGTTGGTTTATTACAGCTTTGAAAAAAAAAGTCTATAATGGATTCACAGGATCTAAGCCAGAGATGTAAATCATTTTGTTGTAATTCCAGTGACAGCAGAGAACATAGAACATGTGTTCTTTCTCCACCCTGTCTAGTATATACTAACTAGACACAGTTACAACAGACGTAGCTTTCTGCCAGTGAACTGACTGTAAAGATCTTCGGGTTACATCATTTTTGATCCTATCTGAAATCTTTACGACCAGCACAACATTTTTTAACGTCAAAGATGAGAAATTATTCATAAAACCTGAAAAGATTCAAATATGCTTCAGATGAGTTTATTATTATACTGTTGATCTGAAAATCTATCAGAATCAGAAATTACTGGATAAGTATCTTTTCACTGTTGTTTGGTGTTAGACTGAATTTTATTCAAAATCTATAATCTGTAATCAAACTATAATAATTCATCATATTTAATTACATATTTTGTATTTATGCCAGTAACTACAGCTGGAGAACAAATAAACTAATATTAAGGAAAGTCATCTGAAGTGATCACTAGGCATAAGACACTATCATGTTTTTATTTAAATGCTTTAAACTTGATTTAGGGTTATAGAATAATGTCCTCTTTGTAGATGATGAGCACATCTTCATCCAACTGTCTGCTCAAAGTGTCTGCTCAAAGTGCTGAATCATCACTCTAGCCGGCTGTAAAACACAGCTGAGATATTTTCAGAGGTCAGACTTCCGTGAGAAGTCAGATGGTCTGAGTGTGATTCCAGATTCCAAATGGGATGTCCGTCCTGCATAGAGGCCATAAGAGACAGCAACACAGTGTCTGGGGCCACGATGAAGACGTCTGTGTAGCACACAAACCTGACTCAGCTGAAACAGGATAAGATCGACCTCATGGTGCTGCTGCTGCTCGATGGTCGTGACTGAAAGCACAGCCAGCTGAAACATTGGGTCAGACATTCTTACCTGTAAACAGTCTTATGTACAACACTGTGTACGTCGGCCTGCAAGAGAACCAGATTTCTTTGACGTCATTTTCTTTCTCTGGAAAACTGCCTCCAAGCAGACTAGTTTAAAGTGGATGCTGTAAACGGAGGGGATTTAATAGACGCTGGGCGCGTTTGTTGTGGTTTTAGGAGGACTGATCATTCGGGCCAGAGGATTATGAAGTTAAGGGCTTCAAAGTGTGTCCTTTCACAGAAGAACAGTTAAGGCTGTTGTGAAATATCAACACTCACAGTCTGAAAGATGAAGATGATGATGAGATCATTTCTGTTTTAGAGACGTACTGTAAATGTTTCGTTGTGGAGAGAAGAACATGCTTTCAAACCTAGCATGAATTCATACATTCCGAATGTTCCAAATAAATGTTAACCAAACAATCGGTTTACTCTGTGCTGTTCTGGAACGTTTGATCACATCATCGTCTTCATACCTTAAGGAATACTTGGGAAATACTAAGGGTCTTGGCTAAAAAGGAAGTATTTATTCTAGTCTTGGATGAATTTTGTGGACCTGGTCCCAAACACACGAACATTGATGATGTCAGTGACCCCCCACCCTTTCTTCTAGTGGTACCTTGAGTTCAGTGGTTTAAATCTCAACAGCTATTACAGTAGATGGATTTCTGTCAAACTTGTTTCATGAAAATGATTAAATCATAAGCACTTTAATGGCTTTTTAATTAGAGTCACTGTCAAAGTTCACTTTGCCCAACAAACTTTTTTAAGAACAAAAAACAAACTACACACTCATGTAAGTCTGCATATTCGATTTCATATGAAAAAATTTGTGTGTGTTTCTAGTATTTTGTTTCTACTACTTTGTTTTAGCACTATTTGCTTGTGTTAATGGTGTTCTCTGCACATCTGGATCAGCTTCTGCTACAGGTGATAAATACCCATTAATCCAGATGTTTCCAGTGAGCATTTAAACGCTCCTCAGTGAACCTCTCCTCAGTACCACCAAGCAACGTGTTTTGAGTATTTTAGTGTAACACAACCTCCCAGACAGCTGTGTTATCTCAGCTTACAGTCTGACTCCCTTCTGCTGCTCAGGCCCATCAGTCACTGGGCCCTTAACCTGAACACATCTGTTCAGCCAAGAAAGAAACAGATCAGCAGATTAGATTGCCTGGAGGCTGCTTCATATCTGCCAAATGGTAATATATACAAAATATGAAAAATGGTGCCTACGACTGTAAGAGGGGGCACAGCATCAGAAATATGTGAACTGTATTTGTATTAGCACTGAAAAAAACTCACAACTAGACAGAATTTTTTTTTATTGGTCAGTAACTGTCAGCAGTGCATTTCACATAAAATACAGAAAACCAAAAGGTTAAAACACACTGATTTGTATTTGGTAAGGTGTTGTGACAGGAGACCAGTTCACTGACCAGTGGGATAAAAAGTCACAGTGCAAAACGAGAGTGCGTCACTCTGCCTTGTTGTGGCTTCAAAAGACAGTGACCTCTCTGACCCCTGAAGGCTCTGTGTGTGTGTGTGTGTGTGTGTGTGTGTGTGTGTGTGTCAAATCATTCAGCGCTCCTGAGGATGGCACCAGGCTGTCTGAGGTCATGAAGGTTCTGTATGGAAATTAATCATATTTGGAAATGCCTGCATAACTGTCGGCATCTGTGTACAATTATAACCTGCAACAGATATGTCCCCACTGGGTCCGCGTTATTAATAATGCTGTATTCTCAGATAATTTTGTGAAACTGTCGACTTGACATTTTGTGTTAACGCCTAGAGATCATGATGTACCAACTGAAACCGGTTTAGAGCAGATATTTCGAGGTTAAACCATTGATTCACCGCCCACAATCCTGCCTTTTAGAGTATAAATGATGTGTGATCCTCTCTTATCTTTGCACATGTGCACCCCTGCAGCTCTTTCTGTAAGTTCCCTGTGCCCAGAATATTCTGTAATAAACCTTCGAAGGACTGTTTCATCGTTTCCAGCCTTTATTCGGACCTCCAACATTCTCACTACCTCAGACAGCCTGGTGCCATCCTCAGGAGCGCTGAATGATTTCACACACACACACACACACACACACACACACACACACACACACACACACACACACACACACACACACACACACACACACACACACACACACACACACACACACACACACACACACACACACACACTCACACACACACACACACACACACACACACACACACACACACACACACAGACAGAGCCTTCACCCCCCACCCCCACCCACAGAAATGATTCATCCATGTATTTTCTTCTTGACGTTTGTCAATTTGGCCAATTTAGGACAAAAATGAGAAAGAAACATCATCCATCGTTTTCCGTCCTTGAGTCAAATAGAGGTTTTTCCAGGGTCATGAATGAACTGTTGAGGTCAAATTCACAGCTTCTTGTTTGATGTGAGTCCTTCTTTGGACACATTTGTGAGTCGTGTCGGCTCTCCGGCGTCGTTTTTTCTCACAATAATCACACTGAGTCACTCTGAGATGGGTCAGGCATGTCTGTGTCATGAGTTTCAGGTGAAACTAAAGCTTTCATTACCGGCAGCAGCAGCTCAGTCCGCTCTGCATGTAACGTACTAACTAGGGTGGAAAAATTATTTCCCCTCTAGGGGACGAATATAGAGTTTATTATTATTATTATTATTATTATTATTATTATTATTATTATTATTATCACAACTCATTGAAGACCGAATCTGAAGTATTTAAACCTCATTATTGTTTTTTGCAAACATCTGCAAGTTGCCTTTTCATTTTACGACTGAATCCTCTAGGTTGAGTCAGGCGAGTCAAGGGACAGGGGGGGGTCTTCCAACTTTTATTTTTTATTTTTGTAACCCTCTTGGTCAAAGTTATGCTATAAAGCCATATGCTTCCAATCCACAGGAGAGAGTGAAAAGCTAGTAAGCACAAGAATGTACCAGAACCTCTTATCTTCCACAGCACAGATAAACATATCTGGGAATACCCCCCCCCCGACCCCCTTTGGAGTGTTTATTGACAGGTGGCTTTAGAGATACTGGATGGAGAAATGATGGAGGGGAATGAAATGAGAGAGAATAAAAACACAAACGCCATTAGTCTAGAACATGTAATGACATTGGATCATTTATTCCTTCATTTTCTACACAACAGAGAGGACTTCTGAGAATAAACAAACTCATTTTGTTTTCCTAGGAAGATGTTTCTTCTAATTTGTCCTTTGCACGTTTCTAGTGTCCTCCTTGTTGCGCCAAAGAACTTTTTCTGCTGTGGTCGTCCTTCAGTACTTACAGTAACACCGGGTCACGGTGTTATAATGGGATTACTTTTCCACTGTTCTCTGTGATGGTCTCGGAATGATGATGTCACTGTCCACGGCATTTCCACCACAGCAGAGGGCCAGTGGAGATGAAGCAAGTGTGTCTCTGTGTGTGTGTGTGTGTGTGTGTGTGTGTCTGTGACGCGCTGTCAGACTAGCAGTGTATGCACAGGAAAGAGGGTCGAGCTGAACACAACCACAAAAGAGAGGTTGTGTTTTCCTTTGCCGGGCCTTCAGGGACTCACAGTCTGGGTCAGTCTTGTTAAAGTCAATAATGAAGCACAACACACTCCTGCACACACACACACACACACACACACACACACACACACACACACACACACACACACACACACACACACACACACACACACACACACACACACACACACACACACACACACACACACACACACCAGTGAGCAGCAAATTTTATGAATGTATTTAGTCTTTCTATTTCTTTTATAATTACATTTGGCATTTGTTCTCTAATCAAGGTGCTGAGGAGAAATAAATCGTTCTATGTGTACGTGAGAATGGAAAGAAAAACAAAAATTGTCAAATGATTTATTACATAACTGAAATACTGTATTTTTTTTACTATAACTCGGATGAAATTACTTCTAATTATAGTGAACTTTTGGGAAGTCTAAAAGTTTTGGAAAAATATTGGTGGGAGTCGTCATCCATCGTGGTTTGTCTCTGCCTCCATCCTGTATCACAGACAGTTGGAAAAAGAAGAGCATATGAATTTAGAATATCAGTGAAACCAATTTTATTAATATTCATGCCAAATAATCATGTAACTTAGTCTGAGTCACTGGTTTATTAGTCTGATGACAATGAAAAAAAAGATTCCTTTAAATTTTAATTTGGAAAGAGAATTTCTTAAAGAACTGATTTTTAAAAAAAAAATCAGATTAGAAAAAGCCAAGCATCAGTTAGAGTCATTAAATAGATGCCATGAAATTTTCTTTATTGTTTTTGTTTTTGAGAAAAACAAATGCATAGTTAGTTCCAGTTATTGATTTTTTACAAGAGCCCATCAATTTCCTTTATATTTCAATATTACAGATACAACTTTAATAAGAATATCTGAGCTACTTGCATTTTAAATAACTCCTTGAGTAAAGACATGTAAGAATATTGAGACAACTTTTCTATAATCTATAATAAAGTTACAGACAGAGTTTTCTGGGAGTTTATAAAGGGAAGTATTCTTGATTTGATTCTTAATTCTGATGTCTGGTATAACCTACACATTTTAGAGCTGCTGCAGCTCCAACATTGAGTCCTTCTGTAAATTTAATCCTTAACAGAATGCAGGAATCTCCTGTCTGTGAGGTTTGGTGGTGAGTTTCACCACATCTGCAAACAAGTCCCTTGTGAGGGAGGTTTTGAGGAAGCTGACTAATTTTTAACTTCAGCACTCATTAAAAGTAACATTTTGTTTTAAATGTGTAAAATGAATCTTTAAATTTGTTTCATGGAGCTTTTTAAGTGTCATTTGGTCATTACATTACTTCTTTTAGAATGACAGATAATTCAATGAAGAAAACTGGTAGCTAATGCGGCCTTAAGTTCGTGACCTCACCGCAGAAACCTCCAGACTTCCTCTTGGTTCCAAAACATTTGTCTCCACAACAAAAGCCCTTTCACAGCCTCCACGTCATCATCACATGTTTACCGTCTGACATTATATTTAGATTATACTGAACAGTACAGTTTAAATTCTGCTGAGTCTTAAGCTTTTTTCTCAGTTTACCAGACATGCAGTTCAACCACAGTTTAAACTGAAATTTGCAATTTAAATAAATGTCGGGAGAGATATTTGTTTTCTACCTTCCAGGTACTGAATGCTGTTTATTCAGTGAAACTTCCAACAGTTTTAATCTCTATAATGAATCTATTAAATGTCAGCCAGTTACCTCTGGTTAAGTGGGTAGTTATGCATAGTAATAAAACACACCTAAACATGCACAAATACAGATATATACACACACATACACACACTGCGATTATGTAATACTTTTTTTTATAGTAGCAGTCGTCATCTTTTTAAACATGAGGTTTAAACTAATTATCCTACGTTGATTGTTTGACAAATAATTACCAAGTCAGCCGAGGCTGACGTGAGGCGGGTCTGATGTTTTTTTTAGATGGTCTGGTAAAGTTCAGGGTTCTGCGATGTTAGAGATTCGTTGTGCTCTTGTTTGCTGTTTGTTCTCGTAAGTTTACCGCACACCAGAAGTGTGTGTGTTACTGGCATAAATGATTAAAATAGTAAGTCATGCAGCAAACTGTTCTGATTTTTTACAAGACAAATTTGTTTCCAAGAGCCGCATGAGAGTTTTAATAAGTTTGTAAACCTACTTGCAATAAAGAGTTGTATAATGGTGTGTCTGTTTTTTCGATTTTAGCAGGGAAAGCTTTGGGAATCTCCTGACAGTTCCTGCTTAATGTGTTCTGTATGCAGAAAAAAAAAAATTCTGCCGGGAAATAGTGTAATATGGTCTGTCAGTGGGCTTGTCCACAGACCGTGAGTCATTCTTTCACGGACTGGTTATGATTTTTTTGTGTGTGTGTGCTGCTCTGCCATACTAGTGAGTCACAGCCAAACATGGAGCTTTCACCAGAGCCATTACCAAAATGAGTTTTATTACAACGTTGCTTTATTGTCAGCTGAAGAGGTCAAAAATTTGCTTTGGTTGTGTTGTGGTTATAATGTTTGACTCTCTGTGGCACAGACAGTAAAACAACCCTGTGTTAAATAGTCTTGAGGAGAGCTGTAACCAAATGGAGCCAAATGGAGTGGAGAGTTTAGAGACCAAAAACGGTAGCAGACAGGAGTGAGGAGGATGGCATCCAAATACCTAAACATCACTATAAATCTATTCTATAACCTTACTCTAGAATCCAGACAGATTTTTGCAGATTACGTTTGTAGCCTCCATTTATATATTTTTGTTTCAGTGCAAAAAATATAAAAGTAATCCAAGGACTCTCATGTCGGTGTAATGAGACAGCAACGTGTGAACAACTCACAAAGCTTTATGTGTGCAGGAAGGGTCCGGTCATCACAACAGTAAATCCAGTTTTCTTTGACTTGGAGTCTCCAGTTGTAATATGAAAAACAACTTACAGAGACGTGCAACATGTTTGAACGTCAGTTCATCCCAGTCAGTATTAAGTCAGTGTTACTCATATCCCAATTACATAGTTTTAGAATAGAACAACATTCATGTTCTGAAAATATTTTGTTGGTGATTTACTCTCAATAAAACATTTAAGATCTGAGGGATTTTCTTTTTTTTTTTATAATCTGAAATCGTGAAGCTTCTAAATGTGTGAGATTTCATGGATATTCTTGGAGAACTGCGCACAATGCTTTTCTGGATTAATATTTTTAGTAAATTTATGATTTATCAAACCACATCAGCATTGTGGTTTGGTAGCATTGTATTGACAAAGACAATAATGGCAATAGTAATGTTAACCCTAATGTTTTCCACTATTAATTTCACTTTATTGATGACTACCTGGAAAACAGGATCAACTGTGAAACAAAGATTAAGTGAGGTAGAAATAGAGCTGAGTTAACACTAGGTTCTTTTTTCCAAATGTTCAGACAGAGTTTGCAGACCACAAACCTCCACTAAGGTGATTTGCTCCAAAGAATCCCTTCAGGATGCCACAAGGAACACTCCTAACTCTTAACACCTGCACTTGGATTCTCTCACCATGAGAGCAGACACAAGTTGTGGCTTAAAGACAGAAGCCTTTCCAAAAGAATTTCCTTTTTTGTTGAGTTGGACTCTTCCCAAAATGCAATCACCTGTTCCCAAATGTCTATTAGCCAGGGAACAAGTAATGGAATTCATGCTGTAACATGGGAGACAAGTTCAATAAATGTAACTGCAATCTTTCCCTATTAGTCATTCTGAATCTGCCACACATCTGGAATATTTCAAGAATTTAAATAATGCTGGAAATGAATGTAATGAAATACCAAACTAATCATAACTTTTTTTCTTTTTAAAAAAAAAAATCATCATGTCTGATGATGTGAAATGTTAGTCTCCAGTATCATTATCACCGAACCGTCGTAGAGAAAATCCATTATATGCTCCCTGTTATCCGCTGGTCGGATCGTGGTCTGGTTGTGAACTCCACCATTCATTCAGCAGCTTCAGCAGACGTGTTCCTCCACCATCACCCAGAATGAATCAAGTCCACACGGCACTGATGCATTCATGTCAGCACAGCTAATAGAATGACCCGTGTATCATTATTATAGCAGTGGTGTCAAATGTGAATCAAATGTGAAGACAGAGGAAATGTTTCACTGTGGGAAGAATGACACCTCCATTCTTGTTCTATTTTTTTTTTTTTCTTTTATACAAAAACCTTAGTTAATCACATGTATCACACCTATATGGTGAGGCAGGGCACATCCACACTTTTCTTTACAGAATAACATTCATTTATTATTTCTCATATACATCAAACATCATAGTTGTGTTTTAGTGTGTGGGTTAGGTTGTTGTTGTTGTTGTTTTGTTTTTTTTAATAACCATCATTTATACAAATGCATTTAAAAATATTATTGTCAGTCTCAACAAAAAAGTGTGAGCTGAAACAAATGTGACCTTATAATGCACAGTAACTGATCACTGGAAATGACACACTGGTACAATAATCAACTAGAATGAAGAATGATGGGGTGACACCTTGAATGGAGACTGAGAACAAACACCCAGCATGCTTTGCAGACTGTGTTTGCAAAGGTGTCTGTGTATTTCTGTGAATGTGTTTATTTGTTGGAGGTGTCTGGCTGCTCGAATGTGTTGAAGGACTGCAGTGGTCTGCACAGGAGGGCCAGTGGGGAATGAATCACACTCTAGTACCCAACATGAATCTTTAATCACTGACTGTATGTACAATGTTAACAGAATCAGTGAGGTTGCCATGCACTGCTTTTCCCAAATAGGCTGACTTCACCTGGGATGGGGCAGGAGGGCCCCCCTCCGTACCCCCGCAGGTAAGCTGGCACGTCTAGACGGGAATCGGTGACTAACGGTGACGCTCACAGAAAGGTACACAGTTAACGACATTTCTCTTCACCAGTTTGGAAAGTGTTTCTGCATCACCAGCGCTCACTTGCAGTCCATGAATGGGATAGTTAAGATTTAATGTTTGTTTGTGTGCGTGTTTGTGACTCACAGAGCGGCTGAGTTTTCACCAACAATCGCTGCTTTGAAAGGAAAAGTTTTTGTCGTCACGTTTCTTGTGACCACAGTGATAACACACATTCAGAGAGGATGTGACTACATATTCTCATACTTTGCTTTTGCTAAGGTATTTTTCAATGTTAATTCTCTTTCTTTTAGGTGTCACACAGTGAATTTGATGTATTCACTGACAACAAACCCATGTTTGTGTTTTCTTGTGAATAGTTTTTTTCCTGTTGACTGGCGTATGTCAGTCTGTCTCAGTGATGGAGGATGAGGCAGGTTGTGTGTTGGCGTTTGAGCACCAATGCACGTAGCAGACACGCTAGCAGGGTGAGTAACATGTCTGACCGGGGTCAGGGCAGGTTTCTATAATTCCTTTGGAAATGTTCCTCGTCTGTGTGAATTCATCACCTTTCCACTGACGACCTTCTTTGGGAATTCATTCATGTGATGAATTGTGACCTTAGAGCATATTCCAGGGGCGTCAAACTCATTTTCACAGAGGGGCCACATCAGCTGAATGGCTGTCCTCAAAGGGCCAGATGTAACTAATAAATGTAACTAAATGTAACTCAATGTAATGCAAAATAAATGTAACTCTTCCTTAATGTTAAATAACTCTAGATGTATGACTTATTCAAGTTACAAACATTACAGTTACGCAGAAAAACCTTTTTTGCTCTCACCGGCCACATGAAATGATGTGGCGGGCCACATTTGGCCCCCGGGCCTTGAGTTTGACACGTAGCATATTCAGTCTTAGTTGATGTACCAAAAACAAAAAAAACAAGTTTTTACATGAATCTCAAATTCTTCAACAATTGTTTTTTTTCCATTAAGGGACTCAGACTTATTTGCTGTAGTTTTCACATTAGTCATATTAAAACCACAAAGACACTCTGGGACCCTGAACTTGCAGAGAAAGTTAAACTTCTCCATTTCATGTTATGTAGACTCAATACGGCTAACCAAAGATTGTGCTAAGATACATTCTTATAGCAGAGAATGAGCAATTCAACCAAGACATTTCTTTTCTCCGTCTCTTCTTCCTCTCTCACACAAACACACAACACTGCAAAAGCAGAAACATATGTGTTATGCTACTAATTTGTGTTATATGTGTTATGCTACTAATTTGTGTTATATGTTATACTAATAATTTGCACCTGGTATAATGGTGTGAAAATATATTCATAAAAAAAGGAGAGGTGTTTCTGAACACTGCCGTTTTTTTTCTTGACCTCTTATTTTGACAAAACTATTTCTTTCTATTTTCAGGTTTTTCTAAAAAATACCAATAAAATCACTGCGAATTAAAGTATTATAGAAAAACAGTGGTGATAAAATATTTTTTGGCTGATCCCTTTGCTTCTCTCCCCTGAGGTAATCTCAACCCAAGGGTGCGACTTCTGTGACTCACCAGATGATTGAGTCAGATATCAGGACTGTCACTTGTCAAGTCCACTGATTTCCATGGTAACGGTGTGTTGCAGCACTTTGTTGTGGAATCTTCTTGGAAATGCTTGGTCAGAGCGTTCCCCCCGTCAAGACAGAAACCTCTAGCTTTTTGTCGTCAGCAGAGCAGCAGATCCTTCTCACACCCTGCACAGAAAATCCAGCGTGAATCAGGGCTGAGTCGTGACAAGGAGCAAGGAAAATGCTGACACGCTAAAACTATGTTGGTCAGCTGTTTGGTATTCATCCTACAGCCATTTCAAGTCCGAACTTTTGTGCAACTGCATGTTTTCTATATCATATTTTTAGGACTTTGAATGTAAAGTGCATTTTTCAGTCGATATTTACACTGAAATTTTACAACTTCTCCCACTTTCACAGCAAACAGCAGGATGCAGACAAAAAGGTGAAAGTTGTTGATGCAGATTCTGTTTTCCACCATTAACCAGCAAATTTCTCTCTTCCATCTTTATCCTTTTTTCCCCCTACAAATCATTCAACTCTTCCTTGAAATATTCAGCTCTGACCATCTGGCTGTCACTCCCAAAGTTCTCTATCTACGGTTTTGTGGTGATACGAATGCATTACATAAGAATATATGCGGTATGTTTTGCCCGTCTTGCATTGACCATTGTAGTTTGTTTTTTTCCATTTCCAAGAGCTTTTTATAAGTTCAACAAAGCTGGAAATATGTTTTCGTTGAAAATCCCCATTAAATAACGAGATTTAGATGTGATGGGAGGTAGATTGTATATGTTTGAACAGATCCAGGCTATATTTGTTTGCAGTTGATGCTATGATAAATATCTATTGGCTGCACGTGATTCACTTCACGCATCGCGGGGTCGAGAGGTGAAACATCTTTTCAAGCTTTGTCTACAAGTCCAGTTGACTTGACTTCAACAGAAAGATCGACCACGACCTGGAGGACCGACAATCTTCAAACATTATTTTCACTTTAACTTTTGACAACAGAAGGGAAAAATCATTTAACTCGGCAAATCACAGCAGACTTCTGAAATAATTATAGCTTGAACTTTCATTCTAATTAATTGTATCTTTGAAAGGAAGAAACCAGATTCCATTTAATAATAATTTGTTAATGATGTTTTGAAATAAATAGAGGAGATCATGACAAATTGAAACATAAGGAACCACTTCTATACCGTACGATCCCTCTGCAGGCTGTAATGTGAGTTCCAGAGTCTTAAGATTTATCATAAGTTTTCACATTCATCTTCCAAATGAAAATTGTTCACTGAGGCTCAACAAAAATTGTCTGTGAAAACAGCCAGAGTAGAGATAAATCTCTGCTGAAATATAGAAGTTACTTATAGAAAACAGAAACAGAGAGGAAAGAGATGCAGTTGTTCACTCTGATACGATCCAGACAGCCTTCTGGCTTCGACACAGAGAGCTCATAAATCTGATATGAACACTTAACAGGACAGTATGGTAAGTAATGGCCTAAATTCACCAGTTTAGTGCAAACTGAAGTTCTCATTTGTTCAAAGGTATCAGTCTTTCACGTCAGTCCCTCCTCCACACTGATTGAGTGCATATATAAATAAAACAAAAAGTTGTATAGAATTACCGAACATAGAAATTGCACAATTCAACCAACATTTTTGCAGCTTGAAGTTAGACTTCATTTTGATCCTCCACAGCTTGGTGCTGTTTCATAAGTGGAAAGTATGTGGAGGCTTTTTCCATACAAAGAGATTTGTGACTCGTCTGCACTCACTATTAGAATCAACAACTGTGTTTTTGCTGGTTTCCTCCTCTACCCCCCCCCCAAAAAAACAACAACAACAACAACAACAACAACATCTGGTTCATTCTTCAGTCCTAAGTGACGACTAATTCCATTTGACAGGAATTATGACATTGTAATCTCCAACACAGGAGTTGTTCTCTAGACCAGAACCATGACTGGAAGCAGGTCCAGTTGCCCCTGCAGCACGGCATGACCAGGGCATCAGGCTGTGGTCAGTGCTGGGTTTTCTTTCCTCTTCTGCACTTCATGCTTTAAAATGTTTAATTTCTTGGCAGATAAACTGATTTCCTTCACATTTACCTCACACAGAACGTAACTTCCCAACCATCAACCACATGTGCAGACAGTTAAACCACAGATATTTTTAGTTCATAACACTGTATCCAAATGTTTAAACCCTATGCATTATTTTGGGAATAATTATGCTGGAAAGTGCAAAATATTGCGCCACACATTTGGAGTTGTCTATCAAATGTAACTTTATTGGCTTAGAATTAACACCTCAAATATATATTTCACTATTTTTAGGTTTAAATTTGCATTACCAGGATGGAACAAAGTCTAACATGGATAATAACAAAAGGTTTTACATATTTATGTTTATTTAAGGAAAAGTCATTGTGTGAAATTCTTCAAAGATTACCCCCAGCTTTCGTAACATCCGCAACACTACACAAATAATGAATATACTGAAATGGTGATAAGACTATTTATTTTCGTGCTGAAATGCTGTCAGTAATTTGTTGTTAGTAATTTATGCCATGTGCGGTTTTTTTTTTTGCCTACCTCGTGCAGACATAACAACAACAGAAAATTGCATTCACACACTTTTACACATGAAATGATCGATAAATACAAAAGATGAAGTGTTCTGATCATAGAATGATGAGAATGAGAATGATTGTCCTTATTTCTCATGGGTTCATAAAACTGTCTGGTCAGCAGCAAGTCCCATTCAACTGTTTAAAGTGGAACTAGTAACTACAACGTTGTTCCCAGAGGGATTAACAACCACCACGACCCTCCAAAGTGTAGGACCATGAAATCTTTACTGAATATATTTAAATTCTGCTTAAAACTATTTTAATTCTTAGCTTCAATTCAACATCGACATGTGGTAGTTGGATTGCACAAGAATTAAGATTCGACGCAATGGTTGAATTTTTTTTCTAAAATGGCTCCTTAACCATTTAAACAGGTACAAATCCATTTAATTATGTTATTTGAATATATGCATTTACAATTTTGGTTTTGCGCGTCATAAAGACGGATAACAGCCTTTGAGTCTTCATTCTGATTTGTAATTTCAAGTTGTTTCTTGTGATTTTTGTTGTTGTTGTTCCTTTAAAGTCAAGTGTCTGGTGGGCGCATTGTCCAGCAGTCGGGCGGGTCGTCTGAGCTCCGGTTAGAGCCGTCCTCCTCCTCCTCCTCCTCCTCCTCCTCCTCCTCCTCCTCCTCCTCCTCCTCCTCCTCCTCCTCCTCCTCCTCCTCCTCCTCCTCCTCCTCCTCCTCCTCCTCCTCCTCCTCCTCCTCCTCCTCCTCCTCCTCCTCCTCCTCCTCCTCCTCCTCCTCCTCCTCCTCCTCCTCCTCCTCCTCCTCCTCCTCCTCCTCCTCCTCCTCCTCCTCCTCCTCCTCCTCCTCCTCCTCCTCCTCCTCCTCCTCCTCCTCCTCCTCCTCCTCCTCCTCCTCCTCCTCCTCCTCCTCCTCCTCCTCCTCCTCCTCCTCCTCCTCCTCCTCCTCCTCCTCCTCCTCCTCCTCCTCCTCCTCCTCCTCCTCCTCCTCCTCCTCAGCGGTGCGTCCGGGTATAAAAGCAGCGCGCTCCCCTCAGTCTGTCTGACGCACCAGCTGCGAGGCGGCAGCTGAAAGGGACACAAATTCAAATTGTCGACGCTAGACTTAAATTCTTCCCTGCTTTATTTCTTTATAGTTTGTCTTGCTAACAATCTTTTTTTCTATTTTAAATTAAAAAAAATACAAAAATACAAAAATGACCAACAGCCCACTGACTGGGTTGCTATTTGCACTCTGCGTATGCAGCGCAGTTCACAGCCTCCCAAAGCAGAGCAAAAGACAAGCTGGCCAGTATCAGGTGTATCCTGACATCCACGACGTTACTCCAGGTTCGTACTTTAACCTATTGTTGAATTTTATTATGCTTAAGTTTTTAAAAAGCTGTTTTTTTTCCAGCATGAAATAATTTTTATTTCTTTTCTTAAAATTATTCTTATGCCGTACTTAGTAGTCAATGTGCCTTACATTAAAAATTACTACTTATTATACTTTGCATTAATTTGACTTAATATTTCCTTGGAGATGAACCGAATCAGCCTGACATTTGATGGCTGTGTTGAAATCAATTATTGTAACAGTTTCGGTATGTTACAATATTCTCATTACATATTATTTGTAGTTGGCTGTGAGGAAAACGGTCGGTCGTTCAGACTGAACGAGCAGTGGGAGAAACCTTACCTCGGTAGGACAATGGTGTGCACCTGCTATGGATCAGCAGGCATCAAATGTAAAACCAAGCCTGAAGGTCAGTGTGAGACCAACCAGTTGAACTCAAAAATATGTCTGGAGGACATTATTTCTCTTTTTTTATATATATCCAAAACCAATGGAAGCTGACTTTGCATTCAAACTGATGCCTCCTGCACTTACAAACATCACAAATTTTCATGATATTTCTGTAAACACACAACTCCAACACCTATACCCTGAGAAAAACAACCAAACCCAGCAACAGAATAGTTCAATATAGTCCGTGTGTCCTCTTGAAGCTCTAACAGTAATTTCCACAACAGGTGCTCAATAACAACATCCAGACTTTTGAATGTTTCCTCTGTTTTGCTTGCAGTGGATGAGACCTGTTATGATAAATACAATGACCAGACATACCGGGTGGGTGAAACCTATGAAAGACCCAAGGATGGAATGATGTGGGACTGCACCTGTATTGGTTCTGGTCGTGGCAAAATCAGCTGTACTATTGCAAGTGAGTAACTTGAATATTAAACTGTCCACAATTCAGAAAAAAAAACTGGAACATGATGCAAGTATTTTCTGAAATGAACTTATTATGTTTTTTGATTGAAATTAAAAAGCTTGGTAAGCTGCATCACCTCAGGATGATTAAATTACATATTTTACTTAAACTATAAGGTGTCTATATGTCACTGTAGGTGTCAGGCAGTCACAGAACGTAATAAAAACCTCTTTTTGCCATTCATAGATCGCTGCCATGAAGGTGGTAGGTCTTATAAAATCGGGGACACATGGCAGAGGCCCCATGACACAGCTGACTACATGCTGGAATGCGTCTGTCTTGGAAATGGCAAAGGAGAGTGGACCTGCAAGCCCGTGGGTGAGTGGGGCGCTTCACCTCATAAACGTGAAGCGTAGCGTCTCGTCTTTCCATATGAGCCCTGGAATGCGGATAATATGAAGTACTGGAACTTAAACAAGAACGTTTTGTATATTCAGCTGCTACCATACAAATAGGTGCATACCTGGTATGAACGCACAATCTCAGAGACGAGGTACTTTTTCAAAAAGCATGATTGTATTTGATTCCATAGTAAATATTTGACCACAGTCCAGACAAATGAGGTAAGCTTTGGAGGAAGCACGGGATTTCTCTTTGCTGACTTTACACCACAAGTGTTGATATTCTCTCTTTTTCTACAGTTTGATTTACATGATGTATTTTCTGACAAAAAAAATCCAGATGCTGATAAATAAGATCATGTGTGTGTTTGGTGTTGCAGCTGAGCGATGCTACGACAGCAACGCTGCGTCATCTTACGTCGTTGGGGAGACGTGGGAGAAACCGTACCAGGACTGGATGATGCTGGACTGCACTTGTCTGGGAGAAGGAAATGGACGCATCACCTGCACCTCCAGGAGTAAGAAGAATTAAAAACACACTTGAACACACAGTTTTACATTTCAGACGTTCCAGCTGTTGACTTCTGCATTTCTCCTACGCAGACCGCTGTAATGATCAGGAGACAAGGATGGCCTATCGTATCGGAGACACATGGACAAAGACGGACGAGAGTGGGTACATCCAGCAGTGTCAGTGCTTCGGAAACGCCCGAGGACAGTGGAAGTGTGAAAGACTCAACGCTGGCAGATGTAAGGGGGGGGGGGGCTCCTTCTTGAGGTTGAATTTGCTAAAATGGCAAAAGTTTTATTTTAATCTCATCCCCGGCATTCATTATTCTTTCATTCTGTTCGGTGGTTTTACAGCCACAGGTGCTGTTGTGGTGAACCCCGTCCGCTCCATGCAGCTCCCTGAGCCCCCCATTGAAGGGACTTGTCGCACAGACTCTGGAACCACTTACAATGATGGACAGCGCTGGTTCAGAAGCCAAGGAAGCAAGCAGATGATCTGTACTTGTCTGGGTAACGGAGTCAGCTGTCAGGAGTGGGGTGAGTTCATGAAGGGGGGGCGGTGGGGGGGTGGAGACGAGTCTCAGCTTGGCTGTAACTCTGATGCTCCTTCATCTCATGTCTATGCAGAGGGCAGGAACCAGGCGTATGGTGGCAACTCAAACGGTCAGCCATGTGCATTCCCCTTTGTCTTCATGGGGAAAACCTACTATTCCTGTACCTCAGACGGACGCACGGACGGACAGCTCTGGTGCTCCACAACCTCAGACTACGAGAAAGACCTACAGTACTCTTTTTGTACCGAGAAGAATGGTGAGATGGGTGTAAAAAGACAGGTTTTGTTGATGATTTTGATCCATTATTGAAGTCTCAGCCAGTCAAATCCAGCTATACTAAGACGGGCAGCACATTAACCCTTTTATATTGTCTCTATTTCAGCCATTGTGGCAACACGAGGTGGAAACTCCAACGGTGCCCTTTGCCACTTCCCCTTCCTCTATAGTGGTCGTAATTACACTGACTGCACCTCCGATGGGCGGCGTGATGGCATGAGATGGTGCGGCACAACCCACGACTATGACACAGACCAGCACTTTGGATTCTGCCCAATGGCAGGTCAGTGTCCGACATTTTGAGGATGGCTAGTCGTGAATTATTTCTCAAAAACACTCTACAGGTGCTCTCAGAGCAAAGTTCTCTCTGATGATCATTTCTTTTCCCTCTCTTTCTTTAATCAAGCCCACGAGGAGTTGTGCACCACCAATGACGGAGCAATGCACCGTGTAGGCGACAAGTGGGACAAACGCCATGATGTCATGGGTCACATGATGGAGTGCACATGCCTGGGAAACGGACGTGGGGAGTGGAGCTGTGTGGCCCACTCACAGCTGCGAGGTCTGAGAGCAAAAACATCCCGACTGAAGTATTTTAGAAGTTAGAGATATTTGGGAAATTTGATTGATTGATTGTTTGATTGATTGATTGAAGTCATCTTAAACTGAGTTATATCTTGTAATTTGACACGTTCTGTCTTCTATGTGTCCAGACCAGTGCATCGTTGACGGCTTGTACTACGAAGTAAACCAGGAATTTTCCAAACGCCACGACGAGGGTTACATGATGAACTGCACCTGCTTCGGACAGGGGCGTGGTCGCTGGAAGTGTGACGCTACAGGTACGTCCACGGGTCACCAGAGCCGCTGCATGGGAATTAAAATGCTAACAATCTTTTCAGCTAATTTTTATTTTTTTATATAATCCCATCAATAGATCAGTGTCAGGAGCCACAAACCAGAGCATTTCACCAGATTGGGGAAACATGGGATAAAGTCATCCATAACATCTTGTACCGTTGTTATTGCTATGGAAACGGTGTCGGAGAAATGAGATGTGAACCCCAGCAGACATATCAAGGTAGGAGCATGTGGTTTAGAGCTGTTGATGGTGAATCCATATGGTCTGTAGCTGAAGTGCTAATAAATATAAAGAAATTACTGAAGTGATGCTGAAATTTTAAAATCAAATGAGTAAAAACAAGAGTAGAAGAGCGATCCAAACACCTATAGGCCTTAATTAAAACTGGCACCCCTCCAGCTACAAATCCTTTGTGGTCTTTGCTGGCCTGGAAGCAAGCTACTATAAGCAAACCCTGTTCCAGTTTCACCTCACATCATACTCCAATTTGTGGAAGATCAGATTACAAAAATCAGGGTTTTTTTATTTTTTATTTGGACAATTTTTATTGCTTTTCAACATAATATCACATTACAAATACAGATGGGATTTCAGTGTTCATATCACCCACCCAGAAATCTCACCCCTGTCTCCACCCTAAGGAAGGTTATCCCATTATCTTAACTATTATGTTAAGTGTGAGGTCACGGAATATAAGTACTATGAGCAAGTATCTTAGGAGTATAGTGGGTCTTGCATCCTCTCATAGTGTGTTAAGAAAGAGGATGAAATTCTCGCAAAACTAGAGGGTGGAAAGCTGCAGTTGTTGGCAGTACAAAATCAAATATTTGATATACATTTGAAGTTGTGACACCTTTGTTTAGTCTGAGGATCTGTCTGGGGACAGGACGTTATGTTACCTATTTAAAGTATTCATTTGGTGTAATGCAAAGTGCATTGAAGCTGCTTTAGTATTTTATCTAACTTTCCTCCAGAAGCGTATCCACAGTCTGTCAGAGACTATTTTCTATTTGTTGTACTGAACTCACCCATTTATTAAACCCCGTCCTTTCAGATAGTCTCCCACCAAATGTAACTGAAATGAGACTTTCACTTGATAGTTTCATAATGTGATTAGTCTCAACTTTGTAGTCTTGCAAATGGAGACAAACTGGATAATTACACCACTCCTGTTTTTCCACTCGGTCATTGTTTAAGAGGTTTTTCCTTCACCACTTGTTGCTGGTCTGATTTGCTAAAACGGATGCCGGGCTGGGCAAAGGGTGGTGGTGGTGGTGGTGGGGGGGGGCTCGCTTTATATACACACTTCCTGCCTCCAGTATTTCCCTTTGGTTGGGTGAATGTTGCTTAATGTGGTACTTTGTACTAAAGTCTCCTGAAACAAACATTGACCTTAAAAGTTCCAGCTCCAGAGTTTATCTGACGCGTGTTTGTGAACAGTGCAATACAGCGGTTTAGAAACCACATGTGGGTTCCTGGATGAACTGTGTTGAATATAGTACCCTGGTGTTATGTCACACTGTAAGATGTCACTGGGTGTTTGAACTGGTTTATCACTGTCTGGTGGTGTGGCTAACTGTCACCCACTCTCCACTGGTAACACTGGTTTAATACATGTCTTTCATGATGTACAAGTCTTGTTTCTAACAGCCAGCTTGTTCATGTCTGTGGTTCTCTCCATTGCTGTCTTCCCTTCAATCTTTTCCAAATTCCCCAGACGGCCACAGACCTGTCCAGGTGATCATCACAGAGGCAGGGAAACAACCAGACTCCCACCCGATTCAATGGGACCCACCCTCATCGGTCCACATCACCCAGTACATCCTCAAATGGAGAATGGTGAGTCACCCCTTGGCAGTAATTAGATTTGCTGTTCATTTTTAAATACCGCATTTTATTTAAATTTCAAAATTGGGTTTTGAATCTGCTGACTGGTAAGCAAACAGCAGCTTTTGGTAATGTTGACTTGAATTTGAGCGTGGACAAACAGAGGGATTAAAGGGCACTTGAACGTTACGGTCTGCACACAGAAACACGGCTTTCTGCAGATTCCAAGGAAAACATCCCCTTCCTGATGACTTTTCGAACATACCTAATTATCTCTCTTAGGACATCAAACACAGATGAAGCTGTGGAAATGTTTATGAAGCTTGCTTAAAGTCAAAAACATTTCCTTGGGAAGGGTTTGTATATTTTTTCTAAGTCGTTCAAAGCCCCCCGTCGGTCCTTCCTGCTGAGAGCAACAGTTACTTGAAACACTGAAGACTTAAAAATATGAATAATTCAATTGACAAAATGGGCTTTTCATAATTTCCACTTAGAACCTGGAGCTTTTGGCCTTAAAATACAGTAGTGATCTACATCAAATAGTTGTTTAAAGTTTTTAATTTTATGTTCTCTCTTAGAAAAATACTCGTTTGCCCTGGAGGGAGGTCACCATTCCTGGCCAGATGAATTCCTACACCATTACCGGGCTGCGTCCCGGCATGACCTACGAGGGTCAGCTGATCAGCATCCTCCGCTACGGGCGGCGCGAGGTCACACGCTTTGATTTCACTACTACACACGGTTCTTGTGAGTAGATTAGAACAGTGGTATTCTCTTTATGAAAAAAAAAAAAATTGCAAAATTTTTCACAAAAATATTATTTTATCTTTATCTCTCAAGTGGAAACATCTGAGGGCGAGACGACCCAGCCTCCTCCGGTGGTGGACACCTCTGAGTCTGTGACAGAAATCACCTCCAACAGCTTTGTTGTTTCCTGGACGTCAGCTTCTTCCACCATCTCTGGGTTCAGGGTGGAGTATGAGCTCAGTGAGGACGGGGCCAAGCCCAAAGTACTGGGTAAGATCCACTGTGAAGCCTCCTTTAAGTCACAGTTTGATATTGAAAACACTTTATTGTTGCTTCAAAGTGTTCATAATTATCACACGGCAACAAAACTGTAAAATAATTATACATATTTACCTATTTCTGGTTTAAAAGCCTAAAAAATCCTAACCTAACATCACCATTTATGCAGGAATCATTTGATCCAGTACCCTGCAGCTCCCCTCACTGACTTGCACCATAGGCCAAAGGGCTTTCATGGTATAATTTGTATAAAATGAAAATATACTGGTTGATCCAATAACCAACGTTTCGTACCCTTTCTCAAGATGTTCCTCGTGCGACCACCTCCGTCACCATCGGCGACCTCTTGCCAGGACGCAGATACAACGTCAATGTTTACGAACTTCCAAATCAAGGACAGCCAAACCTCATTCTGAGTACCTCTCAGACCACAGGTCGGAGAACATCTGTGCTTTCTGTGACATTATAGTAGAATCAAAAATTATTTAAATGCTTTAAAACTTTCACAAAATACAATATGAATGATTCCTTTCCTCCCTGCAGCTCCTGACAAACCAGCTCAGCATGCAGTTGGTGAGGTGGGAGAGACTTCAATCCGGATCAGCTGGTCCAAGCCTCAGGCCCCGATCACCGGTAAGGACCTCGACTGTATTCATTTGAATGGTTAACAATAGAGATCCATAGTGAGTGGACTGTGTGTAACATTTTGTACCTTCCAGGTTACCGTGTGGTTTACACGCCATCCGTTGAAGGCAGCAGCACTGAGCTGACCTTGCCAGACTCAGAGACCTCGGTGAACCTGGTTGACCTCCGCCCTGGTCTCCTGTACAACATCAGCATTTATGCTGTGGAGGAGGAACGGGAAAGTGAGCCTGTTTTTGTACAAGTCAACACTGCTGGATCTCCTCTACCAGGTACGCGTTTTCAACCAGACACAGAATGTAACTAAGGTCTTCTTTTTTTTTTAATTGATTCATAACATTGGCAGTACTTTATTCTATTCGTTAGATGTAAATTTAGACCATTCTTAGACTCAAATCATACTTTCATTTAAAGATTCCGTACAGGGTTTTGGGCTTTTAAGAGAAGCTTTCCAGTGTTTGGGATTGGCTGAGGCTGTCAAAGCACTGTTGACAAAATATTGTTTTCAAGCTACAGCTATATTATTTTAATGTATAACCCTAAAGGGACTCTTTTTATGAGTAGAGTAGAGTAGAGTAGAGTATAACTTTATTTATCCCTTAAGGAGGTTCCGTCAGGGAAATTAATTTCTCTGTCGCACACAGCACAGTAAGTAGACAAAACACAGAAAAAAATCACACAAAAAGCACCAGCACATAGAAAGTAGTACAACACCAAATAGAGTAATAAACAACCCATCAAGAATATATAAATAGAAAATCATAAATAGCATAGAAATCAAAAATAAACAGGCCTGGTTAAGTATGGGTAAAGTGAAATGTCTATAGTGTTTTATGGTGGGCTCATATTCAAATGCTCATTCAGATGTTTTTCAACCTCTTCTGAGGGGAGTATGAAGGAACAGCCCAGGGGTGCACACACTTCATAAAAACTTCTGTATGTCTTAAATTGGACTTCCATTTATGACTCCCTCCTTTGTGTGCCTGGCACGACAAAATTCATACTTTGTTATGCTTGAGAAACCAAACCAGATGCTGAATGCCTTAAGAATGCCTGTAAATTGTTATATGTGGCCTGGTATGTCCTTTTTCTGTTTATATAAACCATTACTCCTCTCCAACTCCAACTGGAAACTATGAACTCCTGATTTTGAAGTTCACATTTTTACAAAGCCACACCAATAAAGATAGCTGTTCTAAACTTAGAGTCTTTGGCTTAACCTTGTGATATTTTAATTTCCTTAATTTTCCCAAAACTGATGACCCAAATGAAGCATACTAATGATGTCACTTCTCAATCACCCTACCATTTCCTGTCCATAGAGGTGGTTCCAGCACCCACAGACCTACAGTTCTATGAGGTTTCAGATGTAAGGATTACCCTCACCTGGACTGGTCCACCCAGTGAAGTGACTGGGTACAAAGTGTCCTTCTCCCCCGTTGGTCCTGATGGCACTGAGATGAGGCCCCTGCCACTGCCCATCTCACCCAATGCGTATGCCGACATCACCCACTTGCAACCGGGAACGCTGTACCGCTTCTACATCTACGCCATCAACGGTGGAGTAGAGAGTAAGCCACTGAAAGGAGAAAAGTCTACCAGTAAGTCGACCTTAAATTATACACAAAGGAATAGTTACCAAACTAAAACAATGACATCTTTTGCCATCGATGAGTTGAACTGTTTTAATTCTTCAGAGCCAGACGCGCCCACCAATCTGCGTTTCACCGACGTCGGTCCTGACAGTGCATTGGCCTCCTGGGAGGCTCCTCGTGCCATCGTCACAGGATATCGTCTCTTCCTGAGCATCCACGGCTCTAACGCCATTGAGAAGAGGATCCCAGGCAGGGTCACCCAGTACCCTTTCAGGAATTTACGTCCAGACACCCAGTACACCGCCACCCTCAAGTCTGAACTGGACAATGACCTCAGCGAGGGCATCACTTCATATTTTACTACCAGTTAGTATTAAAGAGTAACAGAACATCAGCATAGACGAAAGCATTCCTGCAATAAATTTATATGCCCCCCCCCCCCCCGATTTGTTTTCAATCTAGCTCCTCGGTTGGGGAATGCACCTCCTTTCAGCACTGAAGTCACTGATACCTCTATCATTGTCACCTGGATACCGATCACCAGGTTCAGCTACAAGGTAGAGACTTACATCTTTTTACATGGGTTGAATAAAAACTAAGTTATTAAGTTATTTGCTTATTTAATTATTGTTTTTTGTTTTTTCCTTGCCTTGCCTGAAATAAATGAATGAATGAAATGAACACATTCTTTAGGCTTTTTAAAAAATTTTTACTTCAATTGTAATAATTAAATTTAAATAAAAATTTAAATTTAAAGACTCATCACTCACGTCAGCTGTAAACCTACATCAAACTGTTTGCTCAGCGCAAAGACAGACAGAAAATTGCTGGTGAACATCAGATAAAGAAATGTTTAAAGGAGAAAATATTAGGTGTGAATACATCTGATGATGTTTCTGCCTGCCTGTTAGATGTTGTTTTAATGTGTTCACTATATCAACTCAAAAGATATATCGATAGTGTGTTTGCAGCTTGTTGTGTTGCTCCAGGTGGTCCGAAATTTAATGCAGATTTAATGTATTAGCTGTGGTTAGGGTTATAGTGCAGATTTATGATATATCTGCTTCCTCCCCCTCCAGGTGTCTGTCCTCCCCAGCCAGGAAGGCGAGTCTCCCAGAGAGGAGACCTCAGATTCTGGACGCATTTATATTCTTGGCTTGATTCCTGGAACTCAGTACACTTACAGCGTTCAGCCTATCTTTAGTGGACGCAACCGTGGAAATCCCATCACCAGAAATGTTGTCACATGTATGTATTTAATTCACGTTATCTGATTTAAAGACAAAATTTAAAAGATCCGTAGCCGATCTCTAGATTTGGAAGAGCTTTTAGCACCACTCTTAGCATTTTACGAGGGTTTAACTTACTGCTACATCAAAACCAGTTTCTCATGCCTGTTTCATGTCTATTTTCCCCTCTTTGCAGCCCTGTCTCCTCCTACTGACCTCAGAGTGGAGTCCAACCCGAACACAGGAGATCTCACTGTCCATTGGGTAGCCTCCAAATCGCCAGGTAAATATTGACTCTGCTCCCCCCACGCATATTGAAGCACGCCAAGTCTAGACCTCGGCCTTCGAATGGTATTTTTTTCATCAGGACAAATGTCTCTTCCTGGTATTTCCTTTTCATTTCTCATAGTGAGTCATAAATTGCGAAAAGCCTCTTGGCATTATGTTCTTTCTCCTCCATATTTGAACTGTTCATCCATCCTCTGCAGGCATCACAGGCTATAGAGTGACAAGCACACCAACCAATGGCCAGAGAGAAAACTCCCTGGAAGAGTTTGTCCGAGCTGATCAGACCCTCTGCATCCTGGAGAGCTTGAATCCCGGAGTTGAGTACAACATCAGTGTTTTCACTACCAAAGGTCATTTGGAGAGTGTTCCTGTGTCTACAATTGTTACACCAGGTAAGAACTGTTTAGATTGTATTCAGACATGTTAAAAGACATGAAAATCGTACCCATGTTCAACAGTGTCACAAAAAGTTAGATAGATTTGCCATTATAGATCCATTACCCTGGAGTCACATCCTGTCACTATGGTAATATTTACAGTATTTTCACCAATATAATACATTCGACCTCATGATGGAACCTTTCTCAATACAAATTAATTCTTTTGAAAATGGTGTTGTTTTAAAGAAGAAAAAACAGTGCAGAATATCTTCAAAATTATGTGATAATTCACACCATAATCAATCCACTAGGCGGCTACCTGACTGAATTTTTTTCAATGCTCACAGCCCCTTTTCCTCTGTTTTGTTCTCCACCAGCAAACTCACAAGTATCATATTACTTGTTGTACTTTACCCGCATGTTGCTAGATTTAGCTATCAGCTGTGTAAAGATTCACCACAAATATAAAAGTGGTAAATCTGAAAAAGCGAGTTAAAATAGCTGCAGTGTTTGGGTTTTTTTAAGCATGCAAAGAACAGTAGAGTTAATCAGTGCTTTAATTACTGTATTAAATATTTGACATTGAACGTCTGTATTTTCTGTTGTAGGAGGAGAGATTTTAAAGTGTCTCTAGGCGGTGGTGCCTGTGTGTCAAAGATCAGGGAATTAAAAAAACATGTTATAGAAAAACTGTGACATATGGGATCAGATTGTGTAAATAGAGGTTTTGGTCAAGTATTATATGAAATAAATGTAATTTTTCAAGTTTAAAAAATCATATTAAAGAGCATTTTCAGCATCTTCTGTTTATTACACAATTCATGGTTGGAGTCTGGCGTGGACTATGATATCAGTATTTTCACTGTTACAGAACAGCGGGAAAGTGAGCCAAGCACACACACAAAGCAAACACCTGTGTGTGTGTGTGTGTGTGTGTGTGTGTGTGTGTGTGTGTTTGATGTTATAGAATTGATGGACACACATTAACATCACTTTCATTAACAGAACATGGAAAACTCAAAAGCTACAGTACATTTCAGAATCATAAAATGCTAATTAAATGTATTTTCTGTGTGCAGTTATAGTTTTGTGTTATTGTGTTGCGTTATTAACTTTTCACTTCTAATTCTTTCAGCCATTCCTGCCCCCACCAACCTGCAATTTGGAGGGGTGGCTCCTGACCAGATTAGGGTGACTTGGACAGTCCCCCATGTTACCTCACCGAGAGACATCTCTCGGTTTGTCATCCGCTACCATCCCGTGGCCACGGATAATGACGTCAAGGAGGTTAATGTCGGTGGAGCCACTAACACCTTCCTGCTGCAGAGTAAGAAGTCATGGATAGGACGCATATTCCAACATGTCTGACGCTTTAATGACACAAATATGCTGTTGCTAACTGCAATTTCCATATAGATCTAATGCCCAACACGGAGTACCGAATCAGTATTGTGTGTGTCTACGGGGAACGAGAAAGTCAACCAGCAACAGGAACACAGAGGACAAGTATGATTTCCATAGTGTGGTTAAGATTTGAAAAAGTAGAAAATAGATTTCTACTATATTTCAGACTTGTTAAGTCACTTCTGTTTACATCGAACATTTTTCTCCAGCTCTGGACTCCCCCACGGGTTTGGTCTTCTCTGACATTCGCACAAACTCCTTTACTGTCCAATGGCTGCGTCCAATTTCTCCCATCACTGGCTACCGTATCCGCTACCTGAAGACAAGTGGTGGGCGGGCCAAGGATGAGAGGCTGCCCCCAACCAGGAACTACTTCACTTTGACTGGACTCACCCCGGAGACGGAGTATTTGATATATGTGTATGCTGTCAGCAATAATGTGGAGAGTCAACCTCTGACTGGCACACAGGCTACCAGTGAGTTCCTTCATCACATTCTGTCAGCTCCTCTTCTTTTTTGCTGAGATTTGTTTGAATCCTCACTATGTTGTCATTATTTCTAGTCTCTGATGCCCCCACTGACCTGGAGGTAACATCATCCACCCCCACCAGCATCACTATTCGCTGGGATGCCCCCTCTGTCTCAGTGAAGAACTACAGGATTACCTATGCAGGACCAGGTTTGCACATTATTTGAATAAATGATATCTTCAAAAACCTCAGATTTAGTCAGAGATTTCCTTCTTCATTTTGTCTAGATGACAAGATCCCTCAAGAGTTCACGATCCCAGGTTCTCAGACAACAGCGACCATCACAGGTCTGAAGCCTGGGACGGAGTACACTATCACAGTCTTTGCTGTTACCGGAAGAGGGGACAGCCCCGCCTCTAACACCGGCGTCTACATCATACACAGGACTGGTACAGAAAAATGAAACAGGTTTTTATTTTATTTAAGTAGGAGGTTAAACCAAATCTGAAGCTTACTGTGTGTTCTTCCTCCAGATACGGAGCCTCCAACTAGCATGAAACTGACTGAAGTGAGCGACAACGCCATCACAGTCCGCTGGTCTCCTGCACAGGGGCCAATCAGCGGCTACAGAGTCACCAGTGTCCCAAAGAACGGCCTGGGGCCCTCATATTCTGAGCTGGTGGCCCCTGGTAAGACAAGAAGACACAGCTATTCAGAAGGCTCCGATATTTATTTCACACACATAATAATATCTTGTTGACTGTCCGCTCCTCTGTTTCAGATCAAACAGAGATAACGTTCACAGGTTTGATGCCCACTGTCGAGTACGTTGTGAGTGTCTACGCTCTGAGCAATGATGGACAGCCATCTTCCCCTGTGGTGGAGAATGCTATCACTGGTTCGTCTGTCACTTTACAGTTATATCTGACAGAAAGATGTCAGTCAGTCAGTTCGTCACGTTTACATTCACTTCAGTAATGGGGTAGCAATCATTACATAGGAATAACTTCTCAATGTAGCGGGTAACGATGATTGGTGACGGATTGAGTGCTGTTACCAGAGCAAGATAGTGATTAGTCACATAATTACATACAAAATGTTTTGTTAGCACATGTGGTATATAATAGAATAAAAAGAAAATCCGTTGGACAGTCATTTTCTTATGTACATAGAAAAATGCCATATAGAGCCCATTTGATGATGTCACCCCAATGAATGTGAAAAAAAAAGTATGAATATCCAATGGTAGTGCGGTAGTATGTATTTATATCGTATTTAAATCATATATGTATTGACATATGTTTAAAAAAAGTACTAATATCGTCCTGTGAAAATATTCCACAAGTAACAGACTTATATTCAAATAGCTAAGTATTATTAGCAAAATGCAGAGCATAAAACATCAAAACAAACTCATTGTGCAGTAAAATGGTCCTTGTTAGTATTTAATATCAGGTAAATTTACTACCATTGACTCAATATAAATGCCCATTAATTTCCTCCTCTTCTGCAGCTATGGATCGTCCTAAAGACCTGACCTTCTCTGACATCGACTCCAGCTCCATGCGTATCACGTGGGACAGTCCAGATGGCACCGTGACATCATACCGTGTCCTCTACTCCAGCCCAGAAGAGGGCGAGAGAGAGGTTCATCCAGCACCCAGGGGTGACCAAGACAGCGTGATGCTAAGAGGTCTTCGCCCTGGAACAGAGTACACCGTTAAAGTCATTGCCCTTCATGACCGTTTGCCAAGTAAACCACTGATGGGAAACCAGGCCACAGGTATGAACACAAAGAAAGCACCACCAACATTCACACCTTAGTTTTTTATGTCCGCCAACTCCAATTCTAAATATGTTTTTACCACCTCAGTGATCCCTGCACCAACCAGGCTGGTGATCTCAGAGGTTGGTTCCTCTTCCTTCACTGTGTCATGGCGAGCCCCCAGCGCACGTCTGACAGGCTACCGTGTGGTTGTCAGCCCCAAGAACATCAACGGCCCCACCAAAGAGATGAACGTCGCTCCAGACACCACGCGTGTCGTCGTACCAGGGCTCATGGTAAACAGAATTCTGTCAGTATTCATGAGGCTTCATAGTAGCGGAAATAGTGTAATACTGCGTATGTGTGTACCACAGGTGGCAACCGCGTACCAGATACACGTCTACGCTCTGAAAAACTCTGTCACCAGCAGACCACTAGAGGGAGAGGCGACCACATTGGAAGGTAACTGCCTTCACCGTAAACGGAGACGTTCCCGGTCTTCTCCGCCGCTCTGATTAACGCAGGTTCTTTCCTCTTCCGTGCAGATGTAAGTCCACCTCGGCGTGTGCGGATCTCCGATGTGAAGGACACTTCTTTCACGCTCACCTGGCGCTCGAAGGCTGAAACCATCACCGGCTATCTCATCGATGCCACGCCCATCAGCGGCTCACACCCCATCATCAGCAGAAACATCCCAGGAGACACGAACACCTACACTCTCACAGGTCCACCACACCTTCTAACAATATGAACACAAGCTTGGGGAAAGTGAAGGTTTTGAGTCTTAAAAGCTTTTACGTTGTGTTTTTCAGGTCTTCAGCCTGGCACCACTTACTCTGTTAGCCTGTATACTCTGAATGGCTACACAAAGAGTGCTCCATTTACCCTCACCATTCAAACAGGTATTATAGAAATTTCTGTATGGTGTCTCTTTGTCACCATAAATATTTTTCAGATTTTACTCCTCAACTTTTGTAGTTCCAGAGGGAGCTTTTCAAGCACGTGATATAACCTGACATCATTCTTCACAGCTGAACCCGTGGTCCAGGCTCCCACCAGCCTCCTGTTCACATCGTTTACCCCCACCACCATCTCCTTCACCTGGCAGCCCCCCGTCACACATATCACAGGATATTACATCACCTACGAGGAGACGGGAGGAATACCACGAGAGCTCATCCCACGACCCCACGCGGGACAAAATTACGCCACCATATCCAGTGCGTGTTCAAGGACTGTTTTCACTTTAAACAGTATTCACACATTACATATTGTAAACGCCTTTTGATGACTCCTAATACCATTATATCTCCTCAGACCTGAAGCCAGCTACAGAGTACACCGTCAAGATCATTGCCATCCAGAACACAAAGAGGAGCACACCTCTGGTGGGCAGAATCAGGACTCGTAAGTATCACACCTCTGCTCTGTATGATTACAAATGAACTGGTTGGAGTTTGCCATCAAATGCTGTACATTAATTGTCAGGGATGGATATCCTATCAAACATAAGGATTGAATGGCAGCTTTTTAATTTTGTGCAGCAGGGGCAAATGTTTTAAACTGTGCTATGAATTATCATTCTCCCAAAACTATAACGTTCCCTTCCATTTTGAATGCCTTGAAATGGCATTCAAAAATCTTGTGTGTTTACAATCCTGCATTGAGACGCTTCGCTGCAAAGTAGTGACCTAGCAATGCTGCTTATGCATCACCTTCTGTTAGCTTAGATCATTTATTGCAACTCTACTCTACCCCTCTTTGTCTAACCGACTTGCTTCCCTAACCCCATCTCTCCTGCCCAGAACCAGATTCTTTGCTTCCCCTGCCTTTGCCCCACATTCCTGGAACCAACGTTGACAGGCTGGACGTGCCTGAATCTCTGAACAAAGTCCAGTTAGTGGGAAACAGTGAACAGGATGGGCATGGTGGTCAGATCCAACATGTGGAGTACAACAATGATGGACACAACAGATATAATGGGAACCGTGATCGCCCACAGTCTCCCTATGGGCAATATCGTGAGCCCCTGGTCTTTCTGCCCCTTCCTGATGCAGAGGGCAGGAGACTGCCCATCGTGAAGCTGAACGAACCCCTGGGCTCTGCTTTGGGGAATGAAACCGGGTTACCACAGGAAGCTCAAACTCAGACCTCTATCTCCTGGGAGCCTTACGGGCAGAGCAACGCTTACCTGGTGTCCTGCCATCCTCTCACACACTTAAATGAGAAGATGTTCCAGGTGAGAAACCGGAATACCGGAAATTTGTTCCAGAACAACCAAAGATAAATCCAGCATATTGTTTGAAGTGTTTTATTTCAAATAGATAAACTTTCACTCCTTCTTCGTCTTCAGGTCCAGCTTCCGGGCACAACCAGCACTGCCACCCTAATAGGACTGACCCCCGGTGCAAACTATAATGTGATCGTGGAGGCTCTGATAGGGGCACTCAAACACAAGATTCTGGAGCAGGTTGTCACTGCTGGAAACACAAGTAAGCATTCTGCAGTCATGACTGGTCTAAACTAGGTTAGATATAAAGAGAACCGTGTGTAAAATAATTCTTCACACATCTGTGTGAAGAGAATTAGTTAAAGAATCCTCTAGTAGATAAAATGAAGCAGCTTGAGTTTCTGAAACAAGTGTCATGAGTAGATAGTATGTACGCTCAAATAGTTATCTTAGTTAAAGAGGCAATCAGACATTTTAATTTTAGAGACAGGTTTTTATTATCTCTGCCAAGTAGGTTGTGTTTCATTGTCATTAGTTAGCCTGTTAACAAAAAACACACAAAAAAATCAACCTTAATATCAATGAAATTTGTTGTAAAGATCCTGCATGGGAAACTTAAATTTTACTGGGATCCAGATCAGAGGGGTGTTTGGGGTTTTTTAAATTTATGTTCTGTATCATTGGGATGTAAGATATTTTTGTAAATTTTTTAAGTAGTTTTTTTTTCAGTGAAAAATAAAGGGAGCATTATTCAAAGAGCTGGTGAGAGTGTAAATTTCAAATTTCTTCAGGACATTTTTTATTCTTATGGCAATATAATGCTGACAAGAAGTCTAAATATTGACTGAAAAGCAACGCAGCTAAAATATAATTAAATTCAAATTCCTTTCCCACCATCTTCCTTAAGTCCCAGAGGCAGTGCCCTCCACTACGGACGCGTGTTATGATGCCTTTACTGCCACCTACCATGATGTTGGAAGTGAATGGGAGCGGATGTCTGAGACTGGCTTCAAGCTGTGGTGCCAGTGCCTGGGACTGGGCAGTGGCCACTTCAGATGCGATTCATCAAGTATGATTTAGGGTTTCTTTTTTTTCTATTTTTGCATAATTGAGATTACTTTACATTCCCTTGGTTTCTACAACTGATATTTTGCTTTTCACTAGAATGGTGCCATGATAGTGGCTACAATTATCGCATCGGACAGAAGTGGGATCGCCGTGCAGAAAACGGTCACTTAATGAGCTGTACTTGCTTGGGAAATGGCAAAGGAGAGTTCAAGTGTGAACCACGTAAGTCGTGTTTGCACCCCGAAGAAGCGTTCTGTTGAGTGTCTCAGAGAGTAGATGAATGTGAACTTAAAAGCATCATGTCCACACAGATGATTCAGTGTGCTACGATGAAGGTAAAACCTACCAGGTAGGAAACCAGTGGCAGAAGGAGTACCTGGGTGCGATCTGCACCTGCACATGCTTTGGAGGTCAACAGGTAAGGACACATCAGCTTTCGTGCTTTTGGGTCTGATGCTCAGCGTATTGACTGATTCTTCACATTGACTTCAGGTCATTCTGAATTGTTCAGAAGCATTTTTGAATCCAATTTTGTGTCATCAGGGCTGGAGATGTGAGAACTGCCACAGACCAGGGGCTGATGTCGTTGCCAGTCCGCTGCAGCCTTCTAGATATGGAGACAACACACTGCGCAAACTGGTCAGTCAAAGATTTTTCACTCTATATGGTTTTTCCAAGCCAAACTGCATGTAGATTTAATAACCTCTTACATGTAATGTCTATAAATAGGTCATGTGAGCATATAAAGTAGCATCTCTTCAATAGTGAGATTAAATCCAGTGAAAATACACAAGTGTTCATAAGTAGACATGAGGTCTCACCTCTTGAAATCTTCCTCCAGAATATTCACTGCCCCATTGAGTGCCTCCGACCCGACCTACTGGCAGACACACACGTTCCTCAAGATCCTCGGGAGTAAAAGATCAGTCATCAGACACACACACACAAAAAAAGTGTCACCGCTTGTTTTCCCCTCTCATCCAGTCACTGCGCTGTCTCACCCTGTAGAAACAATACTGTCTGCAACTGAACGCACTGCATTTTCACCGTCTGACACACTTTCAGCTCAAGGTGTTAATCAATCAGCTGCTCCATCATCTTTTTGCTGTCAAGAATTCTGAATTCACGTTCCGTTTGTAAATGCAGGTTCCTGATTTACCAGTTGTTGTTTTTTTGTTTTTGTGTGTAATATTTCTCGATGTATTTTTCACAATCAAGGTTTCTAGGCTTTTTGTTAGATTGGCATGCGTTTTACATTGAAATATAAAACATACCTATAAAGTTAGAAATCAGTGTGAATGAATGTTGAAGTTAAATGTTTTAATGAAAATGTTTTTCTGGGGCTTTTCTGTCGCTGAGGGGTTGCTCTGTGTGATTGACACATTCTGAACCCCAATGTCTCCTGACTAATTTATCCTTTTAATCTCAATGTGTGAATGTGTGAACTGGGATGTGAGAATTTAAACTTTTCTATTTTTGTATTTTGTTGTTCGTGCCAAAGATTAGACCAAAGAAGTCCCTTATTTTAATAAAGCTGGAGAGATCCTAACACCTATCCATTATGATGTTAATTTACTTTCATACAAAGCTGAGTTTTTCCAAGATTGGTCTCCATTGCGTTCAACATCTGCCTTCATTGGGCCCATTTCACGAAGGCAGGTTTAACAAACCCTGCGGTGAACCTGCGGTTCTGGGTTGACTTAACCTGAATTTGGAAAAGCAGGGATTTCAGTTTCACAAACTGTTACGCCGAGTCGTTCAGGCCTTGGTGCAGCCAATCAGGAGAGGGAACAGGTGCACTACTCCAATCACCGTCGGGCAATGGCACAGGCTAATCTGCATATCTGCATACCACAATGAGTATACAGAAAACGGAGCAAGGGAACAAACCCAAACACCCCCATACCCAAGATTCAAACATTCCCCTATAATTTTTTATTTCTAATGAACAAAAAATCACCTTCAAAGGGCGTCAGCAATAACGTTATCCGTACTTTTTTTTTTTTTTAACTTAGTTTTTTTTTTATTTCTCTGTACCCTTTTTATGGGAGACCTGCACATTAAAATCCTGCAAAAGCAGAGACCAGCGCAGGAGCCGCTGGTTAGAGTTACGCACTTATTAAACACACCCTTTAAACAGCGCCCATACCGGGTTAATCCGACTAAACGGGCCCTGATGCAGCAAGACGTAAAATATCTGGTTGAACATGGTCTAGCTGTCCACACGGAGAGCTCCACGAGTGCATTTTTCATGCTCAGAAAAATGACTAGTGTCTCTGCTCTGCTGTAGCCCCCGAGGAGAACAAACGTGAACACCGTGTGAGTTCCTTTCGTGAGCGTCTCCATAACGCGTGTGAATTGGCCCCTGAAAATCTGGCACACATCTAAATTAAAACTGAGCGTCTCGACAACAAAAAGTCCGACCTGTTGAACGTTTTTGTCCCAACAACACTGACAACACTCCTCCTGTCGGTAACAATAATTACCGACAAGTCAGTGCTGCAACTGATTTCCCCTTCCCACAGGCCAAGAGAGCTTTGCGGCGCTTTCTTGGTAAATGTGGTCATTATCGTGTTTTTTTGTTGTTGTTTTTCAGAAAGTTTTCTGGTGTGCTGGCTCCCATCACTCGTAAATCTTGCCACAAACCAAAAAACACCTCCAACCAGACGACAACCCCCCCCCCCCAAAAAAACAAAACAAAACGCTGAAGCGCAACAAGACGGACGAGCCATGAGCCATAACATGAACAGGCCCCATCTTCCCCAAGTCCCAATGAGCCACCAGACGAATAGTTTAAGTACATATGGAAAATCAGTTTTTATTTCCAAGAACTAAATATCAAATAGTATGTTGAGCTTGCTTTAGGTTGGACTAATGCCAAAATAAACAAAACGATCCTATCTGCAAAAGAATAATAATTAACCTGACAGAAAAACAAATGACAGGATCTAAGCTTCCTAACTACACAGGGGAAAAGTATTACCAAATAAACCGGCAGTCCAGCCCTACTTCCCAACCGAGAAGAAGCACTGGTGAGCTGTCATGTCAGAACGGGTAAAATAGAGATGTAGGAGCCACCCAAGGGAGCGGGCAGGGCAACCGGGCAGTTGCCGTTGCGTGCAGTGTTGTGGTTTAAACACCAGGTGGAGCACTTCTGACTTCCTCCATCGAAGGGACACAGGTAATTTAGGGGAGGTGCCGGTGATGAGCAGCAGGTGTGTGTGTGTGTGTGTGTGACACACAAACAATTTGTTGACCGTGTGTGCATGAAAGATCCCACGTAACACCCGACACCGGGGCAGATCCGCCCTTAACACGGGCAGTTCCGCCTCGGCTGCTCACTCATTCGGGGGAAGCGCACAGGAAACGGCCCGGCTGCGGGCAGCGCAGCGTCACACAGCGGGCTCGATATGGACGCTCAAATATATTCAATATGTACTTTAGTCTTACTGGCAAAATTATATTTATCATAGGTGTTAAGCATTATTATGAATTAATGATATTAATGAATGAATGTTTACATACACATCAGCTTCTGGCTGAATTTCTAAGGACTCTCAGCCCGTTCCTCATGGGAAAACACTTCCATATCTGGAAAGCTGAGTTTACCCAGGATAATCAATAATGTTCATTGGCTTATGAAACCAAGTCCATGTTTGATCAACATATTCAAATGCATCTCTTGTGAGAAATGCTGCACTATATATGCTTTGATTCAGAGGGATAATTTACTTATATTGTTGTATCTATTAAAAGTACTTTTGTCTTACCATAAATATTAAGAGAACTGATAAAGTTATCTTCCAGTTGTGGACACACTTTGTGTGATATAACCTTGAGAAAAACCTCACTTCATATTTTCTACCCAAAAAAAAATGGGCCAAAAACATTAATTGCAATCACAATACAAAAATAAAATATAAATATAAAAAACAAGGAAACAATGATCTGTCAGTTATTTTATTCAATACAGAAATGAGCCGTTATCAGAACCACAAGTCATGAAAGATGTTATTGTGTTACAAACCCGTTCCAGTTTGTTTCAACATGACTTCAGATTTTTAAAAAAATCTTTTAGCAACCACCATGCCAGCCCTTGTAGTAAAGTGTGAGTGAAGTTTAAAGTGATGAAAAGCATTTCAGGTGTTCAGTGGTGGAAGAGTCGGCGGTTGGTGTGCACCAGAGTGATGCCCTGCTCATTGCAGGCATTAATCACTACGGCATCAGCAGCAGAGCCAGCAGGAGCTGCGATGAACTCAACACCACTCTGGAGTCAGACACACGGGAGGGAAACGTTAGTAAAGATGGTTCAAAAGCCCGTCGGAACACAACGGCGTAAAGGTTTAAAGAAACAGAGGTGACATTTCTGTCTCTGAAAGTCAAACGCAGGCGATTCCCATGCAATATCTCAACAGAGTTCAAACAGAACAAACACATGCATTTTGTGGAATGTGAGCTATTATTTACCCGTTTGGCACGATCGATGTTATCTCTGAAGGGGAAGAAGGCATCAGAGCTGACAGCCACGGCGCTCAGGGAGCTGATCCATTTCTTCTTGTCTTCCTGTGACAGGAACTCAGGCACCTCTTCAAACTTTGACTTCCATAAATTCAGGTCTGGGCCCTATCAAAACAGAATATAAGAATCACACTGTATATTAAATGCTGGTGCATGGTTTAGGTATTTAATGCATTAATATGTAAGTGCTAATAAAATCCATTTCATAAGTTCCATAGAAGAGCCGTATAAAAATATTACGTTACAACATTATAGTCATGTATTTAGCTCCTGTTCTATGACTACAACTGGTGTTTTGTTCCTGCTCTCACTCAGATGACATGTCATGTGTCCAGACACTTCCATCATTGAGTCTTCACACATCTATGCATCGGAAAAAACTAATAGAAAATACGCATGTAGAGAAAGAAAACACTCTGGTTATTCTTCGTCCCTATGGTTAGCTCATTACCTCGCCAATGGTATCGCTCACGTACTGGTCGATGGCGTTTGCCATCTCAGCTCGCTTCACGCCGCTGCAGAACTTCATGTTGAGGACACGAGGGTGGTGTCTCAACCACCAGTTATCAGCTTTGTCACCCGCCAGGCGTGTGCAGTGAATACGAGACTGCTGACCCGCACCGATGCCAATGACCTGTAATAGAGACCAGATACTAGAACTCGACCACATCCCTTTCCTCACCTTACAAGGAACACCAAAAATAAGTACAGTATTTTCCGCACTATAAGGCACACCTAAAAGCTTATAATTTCCTCATAAATCTACAGTGCGCCCTATAATAAGGTGCGCCTTATGTATGAAAAAGATTACCAAAAAATTTTTGTTAAAATGTGCGTCTTATAATCCAGTGCGCTTATAGTGTGGAAAATACTGCAATCAAAAAACAAAACAAAACCCAACAACTGATATTAAGAGGCACCATGGGATTCCTGTGTCCATCATTCAGCTCTCTGTACCCACCTGACCGTCTTTAGCGTAGCACACAGAGTTAGACTGAGTGTACTTCACAGCAATGGTAGCCACAGTTAAGTCTCGCTCAGCTTCCTCAGAAAGCTTTGAAAAACAGAATCAGAGAGAGAGAGCAACCCAGACAGGTCAGTAATCAGGGAGTTATTTTTAAAAACAGATGAGCACAAAGTGCAGTGTGGAAGCAAATACTCACAGAACCGTTGGACACGATGTTGCGGAAGAATTCCTTATCAATAACGGCTCCATTCCTCTTTTGTTTGAGATACAGGCCAAACAACACTCTAACTTCAGGCTCATCGGGCTCGTAGTCAGGATCCATCTAAGATAAAATAACCACAAATGATCAGTCAAATAAATAAAATATCTGGCCATTTAAAAAAAAAAAAAAAAGACAGTTGGCAGCAGCTCACCTGAAGCACGCAGTAGTTACCGTTCTTCTTCTTAGACAGGATCTTGAGGGCCTCCTCATCATAGCCGGGAGCAATGATCCCATCTGACACCTGAAAGAAAGTCAAACCAGTTATGGAAAACGATGTTACACGAGGAAAAATGTGTTTTGTTTGTTGTTTGATAAAATAATTTTTACCTCTCTCGATATAATCTTGGCTGTGGGAACGTCACACACATCTGACACGGCGATGAAGTCTCCAAAAGAAGACATCCGGTCTGAACCTGGGTCAGAGTTGGATTCAGAGAATTACCAGAACCCTCAGTATTACTAGTACTACTTGTAGTAATATAGTATAAAATACTTCAGCTCTAGGATATAAAGAAGTGTTTCTGACCTCTGGCCCTGGCATAGGCTGTGGCCAGTGGGGTGAGATCCTTCAGCATGTCGTGGACCATACACACCTGGGCTTCCTCTGCAGTCAGAGGGACTGCTACTGCAGCTCCTTCAGGGGAAACAGTAATTCCAGCTTCAGTTACACACAAAAGGAACTGTATTCCAGACACACGTTTACACTGTCACTGTCAGCGCGTGTCTGACCTGCAGGGCTGACGTGTTTGAAGGAGGTGGCAGCAGCCAAGCCGAGGGCACTCTTTAACTCTCTGACCAGCTGCCAGGCGTTCAGGGCATCGCAGAGGTTGATGAATCCGGGGGAACCGTTGACCACTGAGTGGGGGAGGCAACAGGGAATTAAGTTATCAATACATGAAATTATCTGTCAAATGGGGAAAATGGGTGGGGGGGGGGAGCAATGAAAAAGGTCATTAAAAGCTTGAAATGAGATCATCCAATAATTTAATGTGGCCAAAGTGAGATGTCTATTATGACCGCACCATTTTACCTTCCTACACATACGTGATTCTATTGTATCGTCAAGTTTACCACTGAACAGGCCTGGTGAGCTGCCAGCACCACAAGAACTAGTTCAAGTAGTAGAACTATCTATTTTCTAAATGTCCTCAGCTGACCAAACAATGTCTTTGATTTTCTGAAACTTCTTTGTGTGGTTGTGCGCAAATAAATGCATATTCTTGCCCATCTTTGCCTCATAATACATTTGTTTTAAGATTTCTACAATGACATAACCATGTTTGGTGTGTGGACCACTTGCTGTTACCTACCTTTAAGGGGAAGGTCTGATCTCATCGTATAGAGCTGGGCGGGTGCTTGGTGAGGGTTCATGCCATAACGCAGAGGCAGTTGGGAAACCCCACGGCTGTACTGCCCTCGAAAGTAGTCAGAGATTGCGTCATCATACTGAGCAGTGAGGGTGAAGGCCTGAAGAGCAAAGAACATAAAGCAGATATCAGTGAGGGGGAAAAAAATATCGTCCCCATGTGCCAAAAAGTTGTTTACCTCAAACAGCATCACTTGATTTTATAGGATTATACATAAACTTTTGCTGTTTTTTTAACCGACCATACATTGATCATATCGCTAATCACCAAACACAAGCAATGCCTGACCTTCAATTAATCAATTCAACAGTGTTTGGCAACAAGAGGAAAGTTCATGTCATCAAAATTTTAAATGCAACCTCAATATCTGCGTCAACATTTGTGATAAAGTCTCCCCACTGGACTTTGCTTAAAACTGAGGACAGAAGTGATTTGTTCATATTGAACCTATTTTTTTCACACAAACACAAAAAAAAAAAAATCTTCAGGCCTCTCACTGTGTTTTGTGATTTTTACTCAGTAATTACCTGCTCATTAAAAAAACAACAAAGATATAATACACCTGTTACTCCAAATTGGGTGTCTAGATATAAAATTTTCTATTTTCAGATGCAGTACATTTACGTCACAGAGAGGAAACCTTGTCCTGATTGTAAAATAATGTGGAGAGTGTTTAGTGACTTCAGTAGTAAAATGGAAATTAGAAATTAGAATTCACTCTCAATGTTACTTTTATTCAAATTGAGTTCAAATAATTTAAAAGATAACAAAAAAGTGGGGAGGGGTGACTTTACTTTGAGGGCAAGAGTCCGGCGTGTTTCTATGGTTGTATCTTTGTCTCCTGCACGTTCCATTTCCATGGCAACCATTGAATAATCAGCTGGATCACAGACGATGGTGACCCGAGCATGATTCTTCGCTGCTGATCTCAACAAAGTTACACCACCTTGAGAAAATGAAAAAAACACACTATTTCAAGCACATGTAAATAAATCACCGCATGTACTGTATAATATTAGTGCAGAGCAACTTCATGCAATTGTAATGCTACTTACAATTGTAAGTAGCATTATTTTACACGGTTCAGAATTAATTTCGCTAAATATTTTGAAATTGCACTGGACAGCTCACCGATATCGATCTGTTCCACAGCATCTTCCACCGTCACACTGGGGTCAGAGACAGTCTTCACAAACGGGTAGAGGTTGCACACCACCACTCTTTAAAAGAGCACATCAAGAATGAACGTCCACAAGGCTTCATGAGGACGAGCGGAAGAACAAAGAGACCAGAACAAAGTGAGAATGGAACAAAGTTCAGACTATGAGAATATGGCACCATAGACGGAACACGCATGTCGGTGTGCACAAAGAAATATGTCACACTGCCGGTGCTTCTCCAGTCAAACCAACAGTTCTAACTCAAAATCAGACAATTTATAGATTTGTAAAAATTCAGGTCAAATTTTCATGATTGTGTTGCTGCTGTTTGAACTTGTAGATCCCAGTTTGATCCCAAAACATCCTTTCCAGACATCATAATCAGATGATCCATCTAATCTCAGCATCTGTATCCCATGCACACACAAAGTTAAGGAAATACAAACACCACCAATACTCTGGAATCATGTCTGTTCATCACATGTGGTTTTCAGTCTACAATGACGTCACTGTGGAATCTAATCTGATCACACTGCTCTAGTACAAAATCAAGAGGAAGTCACAAGACCAGAAGAAGCCAGAACAGCCATTTTAAACAGCTTCTAAATTAACTGCTCGTGTCTCCTCGAGCTGCATGTCTACACATGAAGCTATAAGAGCAGGTCATCTGTCCATTGACCTTGGAATTTAACTATATTATTTAATTTCATGTATAATAAATATCCACCATGATTAAATATTAATATGGGGTACACAGGCAGCTAATTTGAAATTGCAGTGTTTATGATCATTGCGTCAGAAAATGCTCAAAGTGATAACAATTAAAAAAGATTGTTAAATAAAAAGTCAAGGTTGAAAAATATGGCATCATTAAGATGCTGATTTTTGAGGTTTTACTGTTCCAGACGCTGAAGTATGGACTCTAGAATGAGTCACAGTCAGTTTTTTTTCACTTTTTCATATGAAATAATAATCCTAATATAACAAACTAGCAGCTGAGACAACACACTGTTACCATTCATCCTTTGATTCTTTTTCAAACTTCCAAAATATCTAAAGACAAAGGGTGAAAAACATGCATGTGAAATTTTCTGTTGGTTCTTCAATCCAAACAGTCTAATTTCACACAGACAATTTCTAGATTGTAGAAACAATTTTTTAAAAGTTGTAAATATTCACATTTGCAAACTTGAAACAGTAAATCTTAGACTTCCTACATTAAGTGACTTAAATAGTTAACAATTATTTCTTTTTTTATTGCCTAGCAAAACAGAAATACAAAGATTTCAATGCCATGCGAAACCACTATCTGGTAGAATCTTAATGATTCTGTTGATGCCGTTTGAACGGGTAGATCCTGGTGTGATCCCCATCAAAACATCTTCGATTCATCATGATCATTATCTAATCTCAACATCTTTATCCGATGCACACACCCAGTTGAGGAAACACAAAGACCACGATACTCTATGGAATCGGTTCTGTTCATCACGTGTGTGGTTTTCATTTTCAAAACTACTGTGGAATCTAATCTATGTAATCTAATTAATCTGATCCCATCCCTGTAGTGTAAAATTAATGGAAGTCACAAGACCAGAAAACGCAGGACCAGATTTCAACATTTAAATTAACTACTCGTGTCTCCTAATGACACAAGACATTTCTATACTTGGAACTACGTACATGAGAAGCATCAACTTCTCAGCATGCTCTTTGATTGTAGATTTGTAAAAATGACTTCTAACTAAGAAATAAATGAATATCCCTTATTATAATCAGGAGCTGAAACTTTGTTCCACCTGACCAAACTGTAGCCAAACTTCTCCATGTCTTTTAGGTCAGTAGGGGTCTTCCTGGCCAGGATGCCTCCGTGGACAGCTGGATGCAGGGTCTTCACTCGACCCCCAAGCATCTCTGGATGTCCCGTCAGCCCAGACACGTCGCTGTCCCGCAGAGACAAAGACAGGTTAGACCTCACAGGGGCATTTACGAGGTTTATGTATAGAACTAAAGTGGATCTCCTTTAAAACTTTAAAAAGTGACTCCTGCGCACCTGACATCCAGCCCGGCGTCACGCAGGGTTTGGGCTGTTCCACCCGAGGCGACCAGAGACAGTCCCACCTTAACCAGCCTTCTGGCGAAATCCACCAGTCCGGTTTTGTCTGAGACACTCAAAAGAGCTGTGAAGACGAATAAAGAACACGATCATTCATTCATTATGTGAAGAACACGGAGGAGAAATGAAGTCTACTGTGGATAAATACGCGCTGGACACGCTGGCTAACGTTAGCCTGAGCTAGCATTGTGCGCACCGCAGACCCAAACTTTTTAATACCGAAAGTGGGTGAATTAAACCATTAAATCCAGAGGAGAGACCTCTCACCGAGCTCTGAAGCGGCCATGTTCACAGTTTTTGTTCCACAAGACTCTGCGTGGGTGTCCCACCGGGTTCCTGTTCGTTCCGTCCACGCGTAACCCTGCAGAAACTGCAGCGTGGGTTCGTTGAGGCTGACAATATAAGTTCCTCATGGATCCATCATGTGCTTCAATTCACAAAGTCCCGGCCCCGCCCCGCCGGACCGCCCCGCCGGACCGCCCCTCACAAACGAGCACACCCCCACATCCAGCCGACGGCGCTCCAAATGCGCATTTCAGTGCGTAAAGTTGTGCAAAACGCACCGTTAATGTCGCTAAATATATATCCTAGAGCTCTATATAAGTCCGCATGTAAAAAAAACACTGTAATAAATTATACATAAAGTACCATTTTTAATTTCTCTATGTGTCAGTCGTTTTTTGATAGAACCTGATGTCACCTACTACAAAAAAAGATGTTATAAATCCATCGTGGACGACTTCAATAGGAACATTTTGTGCCCTTTTGTTTTGTAATAAAGAGAAACACATCTTTGCAAATAAATACTGTATTGATGAAAGCCTGGGGGAAGTCTGACGAACTGTCTTCTTTCATTTCGCCACAAGAGGGCAAACGTGAGCCTTGGTGATGGGTGGATGTTTCTGCTCCACGGAGGGTCTGCGTTTACTGTAAGGTTGAAGGTTGAATCGACTTATTTCTTTTTTATAAACGTGGTCTATTTCCATCACTGTCCACATTCTTGTGTGTGTGTGTGTGTGTGTGTGTGGCCCTCATCTGATATCTTTGTGGACAGATCTGTACCGTGACCCACCATTTACAGTGGGCATAATGACTGCATGCTGGCAGGACAGGCCAGTGTCAAAACAAATACTGTAAGTCAGAGTTGCCAGCATTCATTTTTTAATTTGTTTGCGGTAACAGTAGTGTGTTGACTGTCTATCAGGTCTTTAGACGAAAGCAAAATAAGGGCAGTCAGTGAAGCGTCTTTCCATGTAGCTCTAAAATTTGAGGCGTCATTACTCCCAACTGTGGCTGCTTCGGTCCAGCCTGTTTGGCTTTGAAAATGTATTTCTGATGATTCAGACGTGATGTGAACGTAATTCAAATGTCATTTAAAACCTCTAGACACAACACAAAAAAATGACACAACACAAAAAAATGACACAACACAAAAAAATGACAAAACACACACACACACACACACACACACACACACACACACACACACACACACACACACACACACACAAAAAGACTTATTATGACTTATTATTAGATTTAGACCCAGGTTTATTGCCATTGCACATGTCAGAGGTAGCAATGCAAATATGAAATGCATTTTCTCTATTTTTAATTTCTACTTTAACACTACTGACAACATTAGACTGACTGATCATGTATGAATGCATGCTGCTACATTTCATTTTCTAGTTTACAGTCCCAGCAATGATTTTCATCTATTTACCACGTTTTTAAATATTTATTGAAAATGTGATCCCAATGTTTGTTATGAATGTCAAAAACCTTAAGACGTGTGTATGTTTTTTGAAATTCCATATTCTTTTGTTTGATTTATCTGACAACTATATTAATGTTGGCATTCTATTCTTTGACACTGCAACTCAGCAAAACTGAAGGTTACAACGGCACAAAGAAGGGCCACGAACATCACGGGGTACCCACTGTAATTTGCAAAACACCTGTAACATGCATTTCCTACAACAATGAATGACGCTCATGAATACACCCCCCCCCCCACCCCACCCTCGGCCACGCCTTTTCAATAAACTTTACTGGCAAAAACGGTGCCTTTTTTATGCTTTAGAACAGTGTTTTAAGTCAGGCACATGTGAATTTATTGGGGCCCGTCACTCACTCTGACTCCCCCATTAGTTAAGTGACAGGACGGGGCCGGGAGAAACCTGCACCAATGCCTGTGATTACGTTAAAACACCGCACAATCTGTTGATATTTAGGTAATGAGAGCAACATTTGCTGATTGATTAAACAACTGGGAGTAAATATTTGAAGAGGCATCTGATTTACAATCCGACAAAGCAAACAACACACCGATTTATTTGTCTAAATATGAAAATTGGAGTTTCTGGTAACTGTTCCACCTCAGGACAGACTTGAGTTATTTAATAGACAGTGAAGCATTTTTATAGAAAGTCTCAGACTCACTGTCATTGGCAAAAAAAAGAAAAACAAAGACAAATGTAAGAAGGCTGTCAGCACTTTAGTGGCAGGCAGTTGAGAACAACTGACAGTATTATCAGCTGTAGCTGGAATTTATGGAGCAAATTTTTAATCAACATGACTGGTGCATTCAGATGAAATTAGAAGAGAAACAGAATCAATGACCTCCATATATTGTTCCACGGCATTATCAATTAGCTGTGATTTTTGTTCTGTGTCAGGGTCCTGTGTCATAAAGCAGGCCAAATAGTGTTCGTCATAGAGCTGACAAGTTATACAACTAAATGAGTTCCTATTGATTTGCAGGATATTTCATCAGCCAAATTAAAAGATGCAGTTTGATAGTGGTCTAGTCTGCAGGTCTGTAATATATTCCATTCTCCCCTCTTAAATCAAGTGTAAAAAGTTCAACCCAAACTCCGCTGAAACCCTTTAAGTTCAACATGCAACTGGTAAACGAATGAATGAATAGAATCAGCTCTTCAATTACAAACAAAGTTATTCCTGGGTGATTCCTATCGTGAGGATTTTCATTTTCCCATTAGTCAAAAAGAATTTTAAAAAAAAATCACATCCATTATTACAAATTGTCAACCAAATATGTTGTGTGGCAGAATAAACTGGATAAGTGTGTTACACCAGTGTCTTATCTGACAACATGAACTACTCTAGGTTATCCTCTTGTGTCAGCGAATCTGAAAGACTGGTACTGCTAGAACATCACCTGTAGCCACCTAAGAAGAGGGGTATACCCCGGATGAGACGCCACACACCTACAGACAATTTGTTGTGACTAGTTCACCTAAGCTGCATGTTTTTGGAGGTGGGAGGAAGCTGGAGAACCAGGACATAACCAACACAGACAAGAAAAGAACATACAAACTCCTCATTGAAAGGCATTAAACCCAGAAACCCTTCAAGCTGTGAGGCGACAGCGCTACCCACTGTGGTGATGCCCATTGTTATAAAAATGTGTGAATCAATCTGGATAACACTACCATTCCACTAATATCAAGTCTTGTTTCTGCAAAATATTATGATATCGCAGGGAGGCTGACCTTTGACCTTTTGAATAGAAAATGTCTCCTCACTTTGAAATGTATGCCATACGATATTTTTGACAATTAATTTACAGTTGCCACTAAATTTTTCAGTTCATATGGTAAATATAAAATAATTTTAAATTCCCATTCTAATGGGTTTAGCATTGAGTCCAAGTGGACAGTTCTGTTTGGGCACTCTTGTGATGTTGTGTTCATTAGTTCTGGATGAAATGGAGGTCATAGTGATGTTGACATTTGAACTCTGATCACCAAAATGTAATCTGATTATCATTGAATTGAGATTTATGCCAAATGGGATAATATTCTTTAATTCTGAGACATCACCGCCAAAAGAATGCCAAGGACTACAAAATAAATGGCTCCACTTCTCATCATGCTACTGTCCTGATGGTAAGAAAGGTTATGAATCTTAGCATGTTGTAAACATGTGACTGTGGTCTAAGAAGGGGCCAAACGACACCGTCCTGCTCGTCCTCAGACCTGGTCTTTAATCACAACTCCTTACCCGGCCGCCCAATAAAACGCCCTGCTGCAGTTACACACACTCATCACGCTGTTGCTCTTGGAAATTAAAGTGGGTCTGTGGGACATCAGCATCAGGCTTTTGATTGCTTTACTTCCTCTTCATTAACTTAATTATTTGGCTATCAGTAAACCTCACCGAGTAATTAATATCTAAGAGCCTTTGCTGTAAATTAAAACTGTGAATTGACAATTAATTTTGCTTTGCTTTGCAAGCAGAAGAAACACAGTGGATGGAGAGTAACAGGGAAGACCGAAGGGGATGTGAAGAGATTTTTATGCTGCATATATATTGTGTGTGCATATATACTATATATATATATATATATATATATATATATATATATATATATATATATAAAATATATGTATATATGTGTGTGTGTGTGTGTGTGTGTATATATATATAAACACACACATGTATATATATATATATATATATATACATACACACACACTGTGTATATATACAGTATATACACACAGTATATATACAGTATATTGTATATGAAAACATATTTTATTCTTCAATGAAGTTTGCATTCACTTCTGTAATATTTTTCTTTTCTTCACCAACAAGACTGTCTTGAAGCCAATTTTGATGCTGACTATAATATTCCAACAATTGCAGGTTGTGATGAAAGTATATTTGTGTTCCCATAGACGGACTTTAAAGGTGTTTAAAAAACAATTGCTTTATACTTTTATTTTAATTAGATGAGGCTATTAATGCTCATTTTACTAGTCTTCTGAAGCATTGAATTTACAAACTTATATTTACAGAACAGTGTTACTGAACATTTAAATAGACATGAAAGAGAAAGAATATTACGGATTTTAGTGATTTCTTCATCTAAAAGTATGTTTTAGAATAAAGTACATTTTACGTACTTCTTTATGCAGCACTTAATGGTTTTTCTTTGATCCATTGCAGGAAATAGGCAGCACAGCTTTTTCGAACTGCAAAACCCCAGAACGCCCTGCAAGACATGGAGATTCAAACTCTGGAGCATTTTAAAACAATGTCTCAAAAGCTTTTTAATTTATTTGTACTAACTAATATTTACCATTCAATTGTTGTTCATTTAATGTTTTTTTTCCCATTTTATTTTATTTTACAATTTTTAATCTATTTTTTATTGTCGAATTTCATTATTTTACTATCAATGAATATAAAGTGTTGTGGGCCATATTTATTGTTTGTCCGTCTATCCATCCATCCATTCATCCATCCATCCATCCATCCATCTGTCCCTTTGTCCAACCTTCCATCTTCTCGTAGACGAGACAATACCAATTGCCCCATCCTCAGGATCATATCCTCCGTGTACCCACAGGTCTGCTGGAAGACGGCACACGCCCCAGACAAGATGCCAGCTCATCATGGGGCCAAAAGTTAACTGTTATTATTGTTACTCAATTATCATTTATAATTGAGGTATTATATAATACTATTATACATAATTATTTATAATAATAATATTATCGGTGTTTTAATCACTATATTTTCAGGGCAGTTACAGTCCACATTAAATTATCAAATTAATAATAATTACCAAATTCAGCGTTTTGTTTTTTTTCTTCTCCAGGCTGTTCATCATTCTGAGTCAGAACAAGTTATTATTTTCCATGGTGGTCCTGACTTTTCTTTAAGCGCCATTGAACAACAAAAAGATCTTTAGCTCAAGGACAAATGTCTGCTCAACAAATAACATTAACTGTGGTCAGACCTGTTCACATAACATAACAAACCTATGGTTAATGGTAAATATTATATCTAAATATATATATAAAAATACCTGCAGTGTTATATGTCAGCACGTCCCGTTTTATTGACACATTACCGTTTTTCCTCTTATGTTTTTGAATTTTATTTCAGTTACACCAACAAACAAGTTTCAGATAAATACAAGTTATAATCATCTTTGCAATCATTCAAATAAATTATGTTCATTTACATGTAAGTGACAAATTCATAAACATCATGTTTTCAAAAAAACAAAACATTATTGTACATGTGAAATACACAAAAGTGAATGTAATACCAGTGTTTTTCTACACGGCATGTTTCTTTTTTTTTGTTTCCGTGTCGTGATGGCAGCTACACGTACTGCACATTCTCAAATAATGCGAACGCAGCACAGTTTGCTTGTCTTTCTTCACATTCTTCATTCATGTCGTGATTCCACTGGGTGGATGGAGCAGAGACACGGGGAACAGAAGGCGATGTGGGGAGATGCCAACACAAACAACTAACTTTGAAGGGGGGGAGTTACAACTTTTTCACATGCAATGAAATCCTCAGAGATGGTTTTATTGACAGACAGATTATGCAGTATATTTGCGTCACTCACAGTGTCGTGAATGTTTGGTCACGTGGGTGATGAGTTTGTGATCCCCAAAATGTCCCAACTTGACCACAGAAACATTCACAGAGCAGACGAGACAAAGATCTAAGCTTGTCTTTTCTAGTGACCACAAACTCATGTCCCAAATGTCGTGTAAATGTCTGTTTTCTCACAGCCCTGCCCCAATCTTCCTGTCACCTCCCCCTACTTGAACCCCTCCAAGCTCATCTTCAGAGAAAGGACTGTGGGGGTTGTAGGCAATATCAGTAGTACTGTGTTGCATAAAGTCTGTGGATCGTGCCATTCCAGCATTAAAACCATGCTGAGCTTCATCTTCTTCTTCCTCCTCTTCTTCATCGTCCTCCTCCTCCTCCTCCCCGTCATCCAAGTCGAGCTCGATGTCGTCTGTGTTTGCTGCTGGTTTGCTCTCGTCAGATTTGTCTTTTGCTGCTTTTCCTCCGCTGCGTAGTCGCTGCGCCTCAGACTGGGCCGAGGCGGTGGCCTGCTCCTTCGCCTTCCGGCTGCGTTTCCACTTCATCCTCCTATTCTGGAACCAGATCTTGACCTTGAAGGATGGAAGAGTCAGATAGATATATTCAGTTAGATAGTTAGATGAGTTTGTGTGGAAAAAAATGAGAAATGTCACAAAAATATTGTTGGAATTTTTGATATTCTTTCAATAGTTTCTCTCAATGGCAATCGTTAAAGAAGGATCCAGTCTTAGCCACAGAGTATTTATATTTATCTGCAAATGCCTGGGACATTTGACATTAAAAACAACCCGACCATAAAAAAAATTGAAAATATTATTTATGTGGTTTAGAGTTATAAATAACTTGCAATACATCATTATTTATGATCTATATTAATTGAAATTCATCAGTATTACCAGGATTATTTAGATGTATGAATTGAAAATATAAATTCAGTTATAATCTAAATGATATTACAAAACTGAGATGTTAAAACTCTTGGAAGTTAAATATCATGAAAGTAATGAAGCAGAAACAAACATTAATGGATCAGTAGAACAATGAGCACATCTACAGGACTAACATTTATTTAATACATCAATTCTCTGTTAAATTGGTACATGAAGTGACTATTTTATGAAATGTATATTTTTTTATACGTAATTCTTTAGCTCATAGTTTATTTATAGTCGTCTTTGTTGTTGTTGCTGTTGTTGTTTTATACGATAAAATTATGTATACAATCCTATTTGTAATGGTGTTCATAACCTTATAGTCACATGTATATTCATGATCCTGAATTTCTAGAAAAATCAAGTAACTGAAAAAAATAAATAAAAGTGTCACAGACATGACATATCAAAATATGAGTGGATTTTAAAATACTGAAGGTTTACTCTCTTAAAATACTGTTATACAACTGCACAAAATAATAATAATAATAGTAATAACAATAATAATAACAATTATTATCATCATCATCATCTCCATCATAAGTTCAGTACTCTTTCGGCCTTTGAACTCTGATGGTTTCTCCTCCACAGTGAGGTGTGTGCTGCTGGAGCCGAATGAGGTTTCTCACCTGTGTTTCGGTCAGCATGAGTGAGGTGGCCACTTCGAAGCGTTTGGGTCTGGACAGGTACTTGTTGAGTTTAAACTGGTTCTCCAGCTCCAGCAGCTGCTGACTGGTAAAAGCGGTGCGGGGCCTCCGGCACTTCCCTAGAAGACCAGACTGAGGGCCCGCTATAGGAGAGAGAGCAAAGATTTTATTTTAACTTCATGTAAGTGTGAAGTTACATTTCCACATTTTATGACGAGTTTCTCATTGATATCAACAGAAAAATCCTCGTTTAAACAATTCAACTTGAAGTTATCTTATGGTATCTGTCCTTCAGAGAAGAATCAGATGTATCTGACCATTAACTGTGACTATTGTCTTATTTATATGATACCAAGGACATAGGAAGTTCAATGTAATTTTGTGGGTGGGAACAGGCACCCATATGCCCGCACTCTCTGGCCATCATTAACTATAATAGCTTTACTCCAGTTTATTGTTGATGGGGGACAAAGCAGAAGCGGGTGCAGAGGCCATAAAAACACAGGCATGCCATTAACTTAATGAAAATTCAATGAAGGCTTTGGGGATTTTATTGATGAACTACAGAACGTTTTAGGTGTTTGTTTATAGTTTGTTCATCACACAAAGACAATTTTCATCGAGTTGGCATTTATAGAGGGATAAATTGGCCAAAAATTATAATATGACTGAAAAGCAATAAAATGAGGCAAGTGTACTAAAGATAGTATGTTTGTCTGTTATTCACGTGAAATATTTAAAGATCCAAAAAGTACATTTAAAAACTGTTTGTAAATATGTAATTCTACTGCCTGTTGTTTCTTGGTGTCAGTAAGATTTTATCCTCTTGAATTAAGGAAACTGCCTGACCCTGGTTTAGATCAGGAATATTTTTCTCATCTTAACAAAATCTAAAGCTGAGGAAGAAACGTCAGCTGAAGAAATCTAACAGAGAGAATATAGTCCTATTAAATCTTTGACAATTCTGAAAAAGAAAATAATCAGAAACGATTAACAAAATGATTATGCGTATGATTATTTTATTTGTTTTATATTGTATATATGCTATTTTAAGATGTATGTATGTTATAATATCAATACCACAAATTCCAATAATAATAAAAATAAAAAACCGTCATCATCATCAGCATCATCATCGGGACGTCAATCAGAATGACTTTACTGCGTTCCTGACTCTGTGACGCCACAGCGGTTCTTTGAAGTCAAGCCGCCTGATTTCATCCTATCTGTAAAACTGATAAGTAAAGCGGTTCATAATTGACAGACTATAACCTGTAGGGGATTTGAATTAAAAGAAGAAGAAGAAAATCTGTAAATGTCAAATACCCTCGTTGTACGTGATCCGTGCGTTTTTAAAGTTTTGACATTTTTAATCTGAAATCATTATGATCATATACTTACAGGCGTAATCTGGCAGTCGTGGCATCATAATCCCAGCGCGGATCCAGTGCTCCAGCGGCAGAGATCCGGCCAAGGCAGCCGCCTTCATGTGCTCTGGGTAGTTTTGTGTTAGTTGTGTGAAGCCTGTATATGCGAATGCGGGGTGCTGGCCACCCAAAGCCGGCAATGGGTACATGGGTGCATGATACATGCCGGGAATTGAAGCGAGTCCTGGATGTGGAAGATTAAGGATTCCCGGTTTGGGAATTATTCCAGTCTGAAGTTGTGCGGCCCGCGGAGACGGGGTGTCAGCGCGCCGACAGGACACCGGGCTGCCTGCGGGGCTGTCGCTGCTCAGACCGGGGGACAGGTCTCTGTTCACCCGGTTGGTCTCATCAGCCAACAGAGCGTCGATTCTGAAGTTTCTGGATTTCTCCATGACGGGCTTCACCCAAGATGATTGAGGAATAAACGAATGCGTAAAGTTTGGTGGGTGCGCGCACCTGTGCTGTGCGTCAGCGCGCAGACAGCCGAGCCTGAGAGAGTCACCAACTCATATATTCTCTTCTTTCGTAAAAGTTCGAGCTGGATTGATCAGAAAATTCAAAATGAGTATCAACACGCTATCGACAAGTGGGTTATCGACTAATTTCTTCAAGAAACTGTTTGCACATCCCGTCCGTCTTGATGTCCAACACCAACTTCACAAACAACAGAGGTGTGCGCGTCCCTGTCCGTCCGCCGTCCTGCTCCCATTGGCTGGAGGCAGAGCGGCTCTGACGGGCCTCTAATCAGCTAATTACTCGCTCGTTTCTCCCCCCAGTAAGCGTTCAGAGTGAGGTAATGTCCAACCCTTGTCCCGCCTGCAAACACCTTCAACTTCATCAAATCGCGTAGGTACATTAGAAGATTAGGCAATTGTATTTTCAGTATCTATCTTACTGCCAGCTCCTGTATATTTGCAGCCAACCTGCAATAAACAAAGAACACAAACACCGTATGGATCTTTAAACATATCAACAGTGGCGCAAACACATACATGTTAAAACATGTGTGCAGTATATAGTAATGTTGAGGGGAAAAAACACGGTGTACTTTCAGTATTAAAATGAATACTATTAATGTGTCCCTTTATTCAAATAAGAAGGTCACAGTAATGCCATTAAAGTTTATGATCAAAACTTGAACACAAACCGTTTAAAAGTAATGATTTGGCAGAAGAGGCTATGAGTTAATTGGCCCTCTGTTATAATGATGAAATGACGTCATTTTCAGACCTGAATAAGGGGATGAGTATCAAATGAAGTGGAGTCTCATTCACCAAGATAATAATAATAATAATAATAATAATAATAATAATAATAATGTGTTCTTAGTCTAAAAATCGTTGCAGATCCTTCCCCTTAAAGATACTGCGTCAGACTAATATTATGTTCAATTTGTAGATAAAAAATATACATCTTTGTACAGAAATATAAAATCAATGATCTTGACTACTTTATTTAAAGGAAACATTCAGTCATTTAATGGACTCTGCATTGACAGTTGGAAAGTTCCTTGAAACGTCTTCAACCCAACAATAAAAATCTGCACGATCGTTATTTAACGGAATATTTTTGAATTGTCATTTATGTGGTTCGTGTATATTAATTGCCAGCTAATGCTGATTAGGATGCAGGCCTAAAAGTAGGTAACAATGACCTCAGTGTCCTCTGTTTCTAGACACCTTCACCTGATTCTCGATCCTGTGTGCATTTGAAAACATTACTGTCAGAAAATTGACAACATTTTTGTCAAAGATTCATGTTATGAGATATTGTGTTGTTCCTAACACTTAAATTGTTTCTGTTCCACAATATGCATTTATCTTCAAGAGAATAACTTTGACTTTTCCATCGTTGGTAGGGCGATTTAGGATGCCTCTTTAAACTTAAGATGGGGATTTCCAGTAAATCACTGACATAGAAAATAACACATTCGCTATATTGTAATGAAAACAACTATTTGAAACCTAATAATAAAATTTAGAATTATTATTAAATGTGTTTGTCTGGAAATGGACTTCTTATCCAGAACTAAAGCTGGTACATGGTCCTGACGACATTGCCGCAGCCCCAGAACCCTGAAGGTGTGAATCCCAGAGAACCAAGACCCGAGATGAATGAAGATGAACCAATTCAGACTCTCCTTCTTGCTATGGATTTGTCTGAGACGTGTGTTCGTGCGGACCTGACCCCCACTAAATTGGAGCGCTCCGGGAGTTCCGCCCTCTCCCTCTCTCTCTCTCTTATTCACCAGTGTGGGTCCACGTCTCTCACCCACATTTATCTGCCTGTCTCCGGGGCTGATAGAGGGGCAATCGTAAGTTCCTTTCTCCCACTTTCTCCCTCTGGAAAGACTCGTTTCCCCTCTTTCATGAATAAAAAGTAATTACACGGGAGAAAATCCGTTCGTCAGAGGCGCGCAGATTGGATTGAACCGGGGCCCCTGACGCAGCGACACCTGCAGCATCCTGTGGGCTCCCCTGTCGTTCTTTTGAATTAAAGTCTACTGGATGTGTCTGTTTATATTATGTAGGCATTTTATACACATGTACATATGTATATGTATATAATAAACAGATTTTTGCAGCTTTTTTTAGATAGTTGTGCGCCACAAGACAATATTCAGCAGTAATAATTGATAAAATATCACAGTCATTACATTAAGCATATCAACATTTGATGTCCTGTCCTGGTTATCCTTCAGATATTCATTTAATTTCAAAAACCTCTGAAGAACACATTCACAGGGGGGGGGGGTTCTATCACATTAAAGTGATAAATATTTTGCAGTATAATAGACCATTATTAGTAGAGTTATAGTGATTTTTTAGCTAAATTTTATAAACTAAAATAAAATGTGGGTCTAGAAATAGGTGGATATTATTATTTTAGCCATTTCGCTCCATTCATTTCCATTGATTGGGGAACTCCAACATGAGTGGCCTCGGGGTGCAAGCAAACAAGCTATCTGTAGGACACTCTTACACGAGTTTTGCTCTTTCTTAACAAATAGAAAGATTAGAGATAGCGAAACGCTTTCATATTGAAAGAAAAGGAAACCTTGTAGAGGTCAGGGTCAGCTCTAATGCATCACAGTGAAACTATTTTACTGGATTACTGATGGACACCTCAGGAATGTGCACAGTTGCACAGTGCTTACAACCACATTAAAAAACAGCAGCGGCAAACTGGAAATCAGCACATAAATGATCTGACTCCTACCATCGAATCACAACAAACCAACTTAAATCATGGCCTCCATTCCAACCCTCATTAATCCTCTGCACGGTTTTTGTGCAGCACACAACCTTCCCAACGCGAGGTGACAATAGCTTCAAAGAGACCTTGCCGTTGCACCACAAAGGCAGAGTTTATCGAGAAATGATGTGTCAGTAAATTTTAGTGGCCAACATGAGTTTACTGAAACATTAAATGCCTTATCAGCAATTACAGGCATATTTTTCAATCATTACCATAGGTCTGAGACAGCTCTCTATGTCCTCAAACTAATCCAAGTGCTCTCTGTGTGTCAGCTTTGTCAGCACATTATTGACTCCCGCTGGGTCACTGAACATCGCTGATTTATTTAACCTCCTGATAAGACCCCTTCATGCCATTGATAGATGAGAGAGTTCAGGAGCTGAAATAAAGCAAACATGAGCGTCTAGAGATCAGCAGTGTGATAACGTGGATGATATGAAAACAGGTCAACGCAGTGCAAAAGATCAAGAAAGATACAGATTTTTAATATTAATGCACTGTAGGATAATGTTTTATTTGTGTCGGTTAAACTTGATCCAACCTGTTCTGATGCATGTCTGTGCTCACATTCCTGCATCGGCTCTTCCTTCAGGCTTGTTGTGACACACTCTTAAATTTTTCCCACCAGGTCTGGGGAACAACGTCCGGATCACGGCTCTGATAAATGATTTGGGTGCACAATAGGCTTTCTGTGAAGTGGAAATCATCTCTCCACGCCTCTGGTAATTAGAGTAATTCCCACAATGTTAAAGGTAGATGATAAATCAGTTCGCTTACTGCCAGACCTTGAGACCAAAATTAATGTTGTCTCATTAAGGAGATAAAAGTAATTTATTAGAAGTTTTCTACTACTTCTCATCTACATACACTGTTCCTGTCATTTATTAACTAATATTGAGCTTTGCCAGATGACATCTGGCCCAATGGATGAGAATCTCTTTTCTATGTTACTTTGGCTTATTCCTGTCTTCCTCATCAGATGCATATCAGTATAGATGGAAAAAATAGTCTGCGGATTTCATGAAATGTCTTGAATTTTCTTTTTGCCTTTCTTTTTTATCTTCCAAAAATGACAAGAACATCGATGAAAATATGTTTTTCAATTAACAATGTCGAAGCACATTTAGACATATCAGACATGGAGAGTAAACAAATATCTTTTTTTTTTTAGTGTCGGTTATCCAATCGTAAGCCTCATAAACATCTGTGTTTATGACAAAGTGCTCCAACTAAAATGAGGAAGGATCCAGTGCTGAGCCCAAGAGAACAGAGATATAGCCATGATATCTTTCAGACTGTTAAACTGACATATTAGTCTCGAATTGTGAATCTGAAGTCCAATACAAAGAGTAATAAAATCGGTTCAGCTAATTTTAAGAGTTTGTAACTTGTTTGATTTCACTTATTTATAAATACGTAACAAAGAAAAATAAGAAATTAAATGTATAGTTTTTCTTACTATCACATCCACATTGTATGTCATGTCAGGGAGACGTCGGACTGAGAGGCTGAGATCTAAAGTTGCACTCTGGAACTCATTGAGACTCACTGTCACGTCAGAGAAAATGACAGAATTCCTCCCTAAAATCAAAGCAAACAAAAAAATAACGTGTTTATTTTAAATGGACAAAACCCTCAACTGTAGTATGAGCAAAGCAACATGGAAAATGTAGTGAGGTAACTCTACAAACTTCAACATAACTTCTTCTAATTATTGCTGGCTATCATTTATCAAAGACGTACCTATATAAACCAAAATCTTTATTGTTTCCTAAACCTATGCAATTTTGCGTCCAAACCAAACAAATTTAAATTGTCCCTAACCTATCACGTAGTTGTAAGGGTTGCGGTACATTTACAAATTTAGTTTTACTTTTTACTCACTTTTTAATCATTCAATCATCTTCAGTACCCGCTTCTACCACCGTTTCGGGTTGCTGGGGTTGCTGGAGGCTATCCCAGCAGAATGAGGCAGGGTACACTCCGGCTGTGACGCCAGTCCGGCCACTCTGATTGTTGCAAAAACAATTTTATTTCTTTAAATCTTACACTGAACTGAGCTGAAATCAGATTTAGGAGTGATCCGCTTCCAAGAGGTGAGGTAACACTTCACACTAAATCACATAAAACTGCAATGGAATTAATGGTCTTGCGTTAATTTAATGACAGATTATCTGAGCGGGATTGCTCCTTTACATCTTTCAGATATGATTTTAGCTAATAAATTCCACTTCAGTTGTAAACTACAATAGAAGCGAAGCAAATATGAGAGCACAGGTCCAGAGTCTTCTTCACATCTAAATTGGGGAATTCCAAAGTTTTGGCTCTCCTTCTCTTTCCCAGATCTTCTATTTGCTTTTTCCTCATTGGAAACAAAAGATTCCTTTCAACATAATCTGGTCCGGTGTGAGTTTTATGGCCATTTAATGGGTCCTTCCATCTAACAGCCCTGTGTTTTACTGTCACCCATACAAGGGCCCTATTGTGCAGAGACATGGGAAGATAGGAGATAAATACACCTTATCAGCCACAACAACACATCATTACTTTCACCCTCCTATCTGATTGTCCCTCTCCAGTATGCATTATCTGGCCACTTATGGGGACATTCAGAGCAATCAAGTGCTTTGAAGACGTCCGACAGTTTGCCATTTGCTCCTTTTGTTTCTCCATTTCTGCAGGTGAACTTGCGTTCAACTGTACATATCAGGTCTCCACCATGAGACACATGTTTTTTGCCTAAAGAGACAATTAAATCTCCTCAAACTGCTGTTTTTGATTTAAGGCTTAATGCCCACGATGTTTCTTCTTCCGTGCCCTCCATTGTGAGGAAATCGTACGACGTCATTAGGTCCCTTATTGCCCAATTTATCCGTTAGCACCACTAACCAAAGGTTACTGTGTGGAGAAGGCAAGCAGTGAAAGATAGCTTGAATGAAGCACGAGCAGATTGTTTTTATTCTTGTAGGATCAATCAAACTGGTCCATGCATTTATTTTGAAACTGCAAGCAGAACTTGTTTTAGCCGTGGCAAAATGCAAATGAAGATGGTGACTTACTCTGTCCAACACAATACCAAAATATACTAACATTTACTAAATCGACCGACATGAAATTTCTGAATAGACATTATTTATTAAGTGCAATAAGATGATTCCAAATTAATTTGAAGATCTATTTCATTGTCGATTGAAATATAAATGAACCTCATTTAATAATATTTGACTAAATTGAGCCAATTTTTTTTCAACTTGTGTGCACATGATTTAGTTTGCTGACGTTCAAGTTTGAAAAATATGGTAAATTTGAAGTATAAATGTACAGTGTGTATGGTGTCCCAGTGGAACTGCAAGCATTTCCTTTAGATAGATAGATAGATACTTTATTAATCCCGGAGGAAATTGCATATATCCACTGCTCAGGCATTACTTAACAAATAATACTGGATAAACACCAGGAGAAAAAGGAGCTTTAGGGATCTGTTCAACATTAACTGTAGCAAATTATTTTATAAAAGCACATGAAATCAAGTGAGTGCAATCCATTTTGGATGAACAGTATATATATATATATATATATATATATATATATATATATATATATATATATATATGTGTGTGTGTGTGTGTGTGTGTGTGTGTGTGTGTGTGTGTGTGTGTGTGTGTGTGTGTGTGTGTGTGTGTATGTGTTTGTATATATATATGTGTATAAAAATATAAGAAATATATGATAAAAATACAAGGTCTTTATTTTTTTGGTATACAGTAATATAAAAACTCCAACACGTGTCAACATGAGTTAAAGGCAGCATAAATTGTTACTCTGTTACACATGAAGTTTCATTTCAGCAAAAGTAAATCTTGGTCTTAAAAAATCATTTATTTTTGGAAGTTGCTTTGAGGTGCCAGAAACAGGCCATCGGGCTCAGAAAACAAATTCAGTCAGGATAATCTCTTAAGCAAATGAATCTCTTTGGTGATGTTAACTGTGCCACCTTCCATCAGGTAATTTCTATTAAGACGAAGTCAATATTCCAAAAAACTTGAATGAATCGATCAGTCAATAGACTAATGGAGTGCTGTAAAAATTGTCAATGTATGAAGTAATAGCAGAGGTAAATCACAGCATTGTTGTGTATTTTAATGGCTTGCAATTGATCAAAATGTCGTCAGAGGTGTGATAAAGTGTGGTCAGTCCTTCGGAAGCAGAGCTCCGAGGTGAAACCGACACAGGAAACCAATGGACAGATCAGGATTCATTCAGCTTCACCTGAGCAAACTACAGGTGTCAAGTTGTAGGCCTTCATACAAATAAAATACGATTCTATGACTATTGTATTTTTTACAGATTTTGGAGATCATTGAAAGTTTTATAGAGGTTTGAACACCTTCATCACTGCTACATTCAGTTGTCTTTTCTTAACTGCTTGTTCTTCATTATATTTATTCAATTTATGGCTTCAAGGGTAGCGAGGTCATGGAGCTCATAGCTCTCTGTCAGCGTGCTAATTGGTTGGAATAAACTGGCCCTCCTCCCAATAAACTACGTGTGCTCAATCTTTAAGCTAGCCTAAATCATTTTTAGTTAACCTGCCACAAATAACCAGGGAAGGACAGATTCTCCAAACTGTTTCAATTTGAGGTGCTTTGCAGGTCAAACAGGCCAAACTTCTAGGCTTGTTTTATTTCCGAAGAGAGAAACAAAACCTTTTTAAAAAATGTAATATCATATTACTTCTATGACAAAGACACAGTGATTTAACAGCTAACACCAGAATCTACAGGGGTGATGTCAGACATCATGTCATCATTGGTCTTTGTTGGACATCTTGTGTAACATATCTGAATGAAAAGTACATTTTCCCCATTAGAATCAGAGTTTCTGCTCCTTGTTCTCTAACCTCCTCAGTTTACTTCTCCTGGGGGCCCCCAAGGGTCAATTCAAGGCCTCTTTACACCTGTTTCTTAAGGCATCTATAAAATCCAACAGAAAGTTTGTTGTACAGTTGAACAGTATCTGAACTGGACTTCAGTCTTTACAGTCTTCTCGGTCTCTTTTCACACTTTGCCTACTTAAACTGAGGATACTACCAGTAATTTCTATAAAAATTGATTGCCAATTCTTTCAAACAGTCTGGTTTAAAAGATCATAATGTCATTTTGTTAACGTTTTCTTTCTGACGTAGAGTTCCATTTGCTTATTGTGTCTGTTGAAAATCAATTCAAAGAAAGAACATGTTTCATGTATTCGTGCCTTCTCTTTCTGTTTGCATGAAAGCATTAAAATTGAAGGTATTGATTATCAAAAACTCTTGATTTGCTGTGATGACCCCTGAAGGGAAAAGCCGAAAGGAAAAGAAGAAGAACTATCAAAACCTCTTGAAATCAATCCACTGGACTTGAAGAAAGTTTCTTTAAGACGTTTCGCATCTCGTTCAAGAGGCTTCTTCAGTTCTGGTGGTGGCTGGTCTTGTCCCAGCTTACTAACCCTGTGGTATTAATTCTAATAGTTAATTTTTCAAACTAAATTCCATAGGCATCATCTCCTTAATTCAACATATTTATCCTCTTTATTGTATTATGGTATTTTTATGTCTTAAAGCACCTAAAGACTTGGTTCATTGTGCTTGAAATGTACTCTGCTTTTTCACACATCCCAAACTTATGATCTGTGAATCAACACTTCCTATACGTACTACTAAGTCTCATGCTTATTGATATTAGATTTTGTTCAACTGTCTTCATGAAATTATCACTGTTTGCAAAACTTTCTTCGCTCTGGTGCCCTGAAGTGTTGAGTTGAGGACATGTTGCTGAAGATAAAGAACGTCCTACTTGTACTGACTCACTGGGAGCTAACTGAGGAATTAGCAATTCCATAATTGGCTCTTCTGTCAGAGATTCTGACAAGCTGAGATGATGAAGAGGACATGGAGTGATTTGTCACCTCCTCTGTCTCATCGCTCCGAACACAGAACTTCAGTCATAAATCTGAACATCCACTGCGTCTCACTTTGCAGACTTAATCTCTCCATTTTCCATTTCAGTCCAGGCTGTAATTTAAACACGAAAACCTGAATCACTTCATCAGAGTTGCTGAACTTGTGGTTTTATCAGCACTACGTACGTACAAACATCCAACATACAACAACAAAAACAACAACAATTGGAGCAACAACAACAGAACATCTACGGTTTTTTTCAGCAATAACCCAAACACATATGCAGCACTGTATTATAGTCAAATGACAGCGCCCTCTAGTTGCTGTTGGGATTATGACATGTGTCTATCAGAGGAAGAGGAGGCCAGTGTTGTTGAAGAGCAGATGGTGGCAATCGGGGTGGATGGATGTGTCAACAAAACATCAGACTCTAAAACTGTTCACCTTTTTCAGAGAAGAAGTGTTACACTGGACTGAAAAGTTCCATATAGTATGAGAAGTGCTTTATTGTGGGTTCATAACGTAACTCTAAGATTCTACCTTAGTGTCTACTTAGTGATGTCACTTGATTGAGTTATAATTGTTTGCCTTTAACAATTTTATTGTAGGATTTGGTAAAACGTTTAACATGAAAGATTGAACAAACTGGTTCATCTTCATTCTGTTTACAAGTCCTACCATAAAATATGTTATCAAACTGACTGAATTTGCTTTCAATGTCCTTCATTGCCCTCTTTGCTTTTTCTCTTCTTCCTCTATTGCGTGCTCTCTCGCTCTCTGCCCAGACAATGCAGCATTATGGAAATAAATTATTCCATTAGGTGCATTGTATTCTGTCATCAGATCGACCACGTTGGGTTATTAATGGACACAGCTTCTGCTTTGATTAAGACTGAAGATTTATGAAAAACCACACGCTAGTGGCATAGCACCAAACCTATTTTTCTTTACTAAGGTGTGAATGCGCTCCTGCACTCACAAAAAGTCCCCTTACAAATGTTAGAAACACAGGCGACACCTAGTGCAGGAGCTAACAGGTGAATGACAACAGTCTCATTTCTGTTTTGGTCACGCTGGTGTCACAGTAGTAAATATATTAGGTCGACACACTACTGTCAATTTGATTCAAATCAATTCAATTCAGCCCAAATTTAGTCAATTCAATTCAGTTCACTTCAATTCAATTCAATTCAATTCAGTTCAATTAAAAAATCTTCATTAGTCCCTAAGGGACAACTGAAAGCACAGGATAGGTGTAAAACATAAAGTGTCAATGTAAGCAGTGTAAACATAAATAATAATTAAATAATGACATAAATATAAATATAAAGTTTATGTTAAATAATGATTTAAAATCTAGTTAGTTCAGGACAAAGTGAGCTCGTTCAAACCCTAGTTATTACAAAACCTAGTTAGCTTATAACCTGATTTGTTCAAAACCATAATCTCAGCTGAGACCATGTATGTGAACTGAATTGAAAGACTGTCATCAGAAATGCTTAAAAAAAAAAAAAGATTATGGTTTTAGAACAATGCTAATGGCTCTTGTAGTGTTGGCCTGCTAGCTCGATGGGTACTAATCTGAAAGTACAACTGAGGTTGATGAGAATATTTTGCAGCTACTTGATCAAAAGCAAATTGTATATAATAATTATATATAATGATTGAGAGGCGGTGATGAAGCTTGAAGAAAGGTCAGGGGAATCGCAGGTGATAAAAATATTCTTCCCACAGCGACACAAAACTAATGCTTATGCTATAAGCATTGCTGCACCAGCATATCTGAAAACTGATTGGACAGACAGATGTCAACTACAAATATCTGCAAAACTAAAGGACATTACGAGAACTCCATTGTACACAGATACACGTGCATCACCTTAACAATAGTAACTTCAAATTCAGAAGCAGCTTTTCCATGACATTATGCCAGAAGCGTCTGATCAATCAAACAATTGGTGAGTGATCGCTGTGGTCAGGTTTCCATGATCCTCTGCAAATCTTGATGTTGATGTGAGAATATTTAAGTAAAAGTAGTGTATCAAAACAGAGTGTAAGCTAAGATCTGAATATTAATGCATTTTTTTATTGGTGCACAGGTTCAGTCATTCCCCCTCGTCAACACAGGTGTGTGCATGTGTGTGCAGGCATGACTGATCCCATTTATCAGGGCAGTTAACCCTTGGCAGCAAGTAGTAATACGGAGCAGAGACCAGACGGGGATGAAGGCACTTGCTCTAATTAAATCCCCCCCTCGGTCTGCAGAGACCGCCTCCCCGCCTGCTGCTGGAGAGACACTGACCTTCCAACCCAGGCCTCCCCTCCACTGCCTGCACCTCCCACCTCAGCTCTGCAAACCACAAAATGACACAAGCTAATTTGTAACTTCTCACAATGTTGTAGAGAAGTCTAAGATATCACCTGAACACACTGAAGCCAATCCATCAGTAATCCGCTCTGTGATCGAGCTTTTTGGATCAATGATGAACGGTGGAATAGTTGGAAATTCATGGTGGCTTCATATGTGAGTTCGTTTCATCCAAAGTCATTCATCACCCCCAGATTATTTCCAATCTAAAATACGTCAACAAATGTTAGGTGGATTTTAATTACATTTAATATAAAAATGCATACATGTTACCCAGAGTCACATCTGCATTTTAGAAAACACCTGACTGGTCTTATATCCCCAACATGAATTATCATTTTTGGTTTTCAGCTAAAAATCTTGATAAGTATTGGACAGGGTATCATGACAGTTTATACACAAATTATGGCAAAGAATGAGCTGATCTTTAATGATATATTAAATGTTGTAATGTCAGCCATTTATCTCACGAAAATAAATGACTTTTTTAAAATTAAAAGTTGTTGTTTTTAAAAATATATGACATAAAAAGTTATTTTGTTATGAGTCTGATATTCTTCACACAGTGATTGATTGATTTTCTTGTTGTTGTAACTGTATTTGCTTTCCCAGTGTTATTGGAGTTTGTCATCATATGATGATGATGATGATGATGTTGATGATGATGATGATGATGATGATGATGGTATTACTCTTTCAGCTCTGTATGCCTTTGCTGAGCTGTTGACCTTTTCTAATCCAGCATGTTTTCATTTTGTGAGTCATATGATATAAATGCTCACTCAAACGTATCCCTCCTTCACTGAAGTGACAGTGACTAAAGTGGCATTAGTGTGTTTGCATTGGTATGGTGGTGCACCGCTGCTCTTTGTGTGGCGTTCTAGGTTCAATGGGGGGTTAAGAACAGGGCGATCCATCCAGCTGACAGCATCAAAACAGCAGGAATCATAAATACAGTTTTTGGCTGAGATGCAGTCCCAACGGCTCAATCACCTCCTTGTGAATATTACGTGTGAACCTGCATGCCTGTGTGGATCCATGTATGTTTGAATTTATGTGTCTCACAGAAATAGACTGAAATTATAAGGATAAATCAATCCTAAACGAGGTCTGTATTTAAAAATATTTTTATGCTGACATAAAGCTTAGTAATATTTAAATAACAGATAAAGTATTAGGTTTAAGAACACAAAAAATTATCCACGTCTCAGTGTAAAAAATGTCAATTTACTGTGTTATTCGTGACTTTTCATACCACTTGTATTCAACAATGACAGTGAGATGTATGATATAATAAATTAAAATGCACTGTTTTTGAATGGGACTGAAGGTTCTAGCAGGTTCTAAGGAAAACTTTATGTGAAATATGAAAGGCATGGATCTTTAGACGAGGATGAAGTACTGTCTCTGGCCTTCTGGCCCATTCCTGGACTAATTAATTTTATTTAATTTTAATTTAATTTAATTTTTAATTATGCTTTTTTATTTTAATTTAAATTATTCAGGTTTTTTTTTCTTTCCAGACATGTTATTACAGCAGATTTCACTTCAGTTTTGGACCATCAACAACAACTGCTTTAAATTTCACATGGTTTTTGTCTTTAGCAGTGCATCACCATTTAGCCAACTACATTTTTTCTTTGTGAGTTGCTGAGATTTGTAAAATTATGTTGAAAAAATTACTTTCATATTTATTTCTTCATTTTTCTTTACTTGTAATTGTGTATCTATATTCCAAAATATTTCCTTCTAATAAACATGTCGATTTTAAGGAACTGAAATGAACAAAAAGCCCATAGGTAAATCTTTTTTTTTTTCAAACAGATGTGTAATTTGACACTGTGGTGCTCACCACTGTCGTTACAGATGTGAAACAAGACCCTGGTGCACCTTCACCACATACAAATGGAATAAAAATCATCACTCTGGTTCCTTCCTGTCTGGTGTCATGACCTCTGGGACTTAAAAAAAAAAGTTGCAAACACAGCAAAAAGATCGAATCTGACTGCATTGAGACAAGCATCAGAACAAGTTACTCCTGTAATGGCAAACACAATAGATTTAGGTCATGTTTGTAGATTTGCATTGTGTTTACATGAAACTAAATCAGCGTGTGTGTGTGTGTGTGTGTGTGTGTGTGTGTGTGTGTGTGTGTGTGTGTGTGTGTGTGTGTGTGTGTGCACGCGCGCATGCTGGAGCTTCACGTCAACATCTCATTAATGTAATGGCTTTACATTAATCACACCCTGATGTGACTGACAGGTGGAAATGACATCACTAACATTTAAATAGTTGTCCTTCTCTCCGTACACTCACACATCCTGAATAATCCACATTCCACCTCCACACCATTTCTATGCTCATTTGTTTCATCTTTACTCCACTTTTCTGAGTCACACACACTCATATCCCATCACTTACTATCCTGTGTTTCACTTTCTTGTCCCCCAGAGCCTCAAGGTGTCACCGCGTCGTCCAATTGGCATAATTGAGCCAGATCAGATGATAAAGGGACCTATAACAATCAATGCAGGTGAAATAAAAAACAGCTCCCAGTTATTACTTTTGTCCTTTTCTGACATCAGTCAATGGTACACACACACACACACACACGCACACACACACACACACACACACGCGCACGCACACCAGTTTAACAGACTGGAACTGCTGTGTTTATTTATGGAAAAGGTTTGGCATCTCAGACGAGATCCGAGGAGGTGAAGGCAGCAGAGGAAGAGGAGGGAGGAGGAGGAAGAGGAGGTTGGGGGGTATCAGCGCTGAGATAGATGAGATGTGACACCCTGCCACTCTCCTCATCAGCATGACACAGCTGTCACAGCCCTATTTCAGTAAAATTAAACGGCCTTACGGTAAACCGGCCCGTCTGTGGAGGAGGGGCTGGAAAGTGTGTGTTTGTGTGAAAATGAATAAGCTTGTAGTATGCAGATGGCCTCACCCCCCACCCCCACCTCCCTTCAAGCACCATCCTCTCCTTTTGACATGGTAATGGCTCCAAATTGATGAAGACACTTCACTCATTCGGTGACAACTCTACTGGCGAGCGACATAAAAACTTCCTCCCCTCCTCCTCCTCCTCCTCCTCGTCCATCAATCATCACCCGATCCCCTCCCCTCTGCTTTCCTGGTGCTCGCCGGGCGGGAAGTTGTTTAATCAGCTAATTTACTCCTCTCTGACCATCGTTAATGACCACGCCACCTCTGGATTATCTTGTCATCCCCTCATCTTCATCAGCAATGATTAACTGCTCATCAGACTATTAGCCTCTGTTTGTTGTTTCCCTCATGCTTAGTAAAGGTTATAGGCCTGTAATTAAAACTAATCTGATGGGTCACATTCCTCCCTGTAATTGACAGAATGGTAACCCTTTTAATGGCTTTTTCACAATGGTCGAGACGCCTGAACTCAGTATATGATGTACATCCATGAAGTACAGTACACATGGATTGAAAATGCAAAAGGGAAAACACACTCCAAATAAGTGACACTTAATAATAATTAACACTTAATAACACTTAATATTAACACATTAACACTTATTAATAATAATAATAATAATAATAATCTTTATTGTCCACAGGGGTGGAAATTCATCTTTGGCTCACCAGACTTACAGACAAGATATTTAAGACACAATACAGCAGTGAGGATCACACCATAGAAAGATAAGACAACAGCGCTAAGAAGAGATAGTCCAACATTTAAAAAAAAAAGAAGAAAAAAAAGGGTGAAACAATTAAAGACGGGCAAATGCTGCATGGTTTACACATCGGGACGTTATTAAAAAAAAGAAAAATTGGTGACTATAATGGGCCTCTAGGTTAAACCAGAAACATATTCCAGTTTTTACTGCATCTCACGAGAACTTTCCAGACAAAACTTTACATAAATGGTGGTTGTTAAGGGGAAAGGACTGTTTATAATCTACTATATTTTTCACACTATAAAGCACACTGGATTATAAGGCACACCTTCAATGAATGGCCTATCTAAAAAAAAATTTGTACATAAAGCGCACTAGATTATAAAATGCACTGGATTATAAAATGCATCTGAGAACTCATCTTTAATGAATAGTCTATTATGAAACTTTTTTCATATAAGGCACATTGGATTATAAGAAATTGAGAAAATTAAAGGTTTTAGGTGTGCCTTACAGTGCGGAAAAAATACTGTACTGGTCGCAGAGCAGGTGAAATAAGGTAGCGAGAAACTCTATTCTACTCAGCAGTTGCATTCTTTATGTCACGGCCCAAAGGTCATAATGACCCAGGATATTAGGATGTAGATCATTTTTGGTTTCACTTCTGCCTTCAGAATGTCAGTCCAACCCAAAGTCCACATGATGTCTGGAGTCTCAGAGAGCCCTTAGCTTTAGGGAGCAACTCCCAATTCAACTTTCCTAGTTATGTAATGTTTTTGTCAAGGGCAGACATCAATAATCTTCTCTGAAATGTCATATTTAATCTGGATGAGCCAGATCTGTCCAGTCTGTAGGACTCTTATTTTTTCCATGACATACTGTTTAAGCCGTTCTATTCTCTGCTTAAACACAAAAAAAAAGCACAACTTTCCCCAAAAGACTTGTGATGCCATAAGAATTCACCACACCAAACCTCTAGTGACCTTCCCTCCCCAACTCCTACTTTAAAAGACTTATTGTGGCGCTCCATTTTATCTAATCACTTGGCAAAAGAGTCCTGGGTCTAAATTAAAAAAAAAAAAGAGTAAATAAATAAAAATCCCCCGGGCCAACATGTTGCTCTTACCTTTGCAGATGAAATTACCTGAAAAGCTGTTACAAATCAATACAATCAATGCAATCAGCTAACTGACACAGGCAATCTCCTGCCAGCAAGTAAAATACCCCCCGGTGGAGATCTTTCAATCTCATGTGCCATAATTGCCCCCGAGGGTGACGTTAGGGTGTAGCGTTTTGTACACTTAATTAAATTAGTGAGCTCTGTGGACAGGGTGGGTTAGCGGTCTCGCTGAGAACATATTGGTCTGGCCCTGAGCCTGTAATTAAGGCAATACCCTTCCTGATTACGCCAATGCCCCTTAATGAACTCATTACGCATTTGAACCCAAACACTCTCGTGAATTAATGAGCGCAAAGACGGCTCCTGGATGGAAAGGACGCCTTGATCATGAACACAAGCAATAAGTCATCCACGTAACAGGGAAGACGTAATGTTCACAATTCACCCTCTTTCAGCGACAGCCGTTAATAATTTGGTCTTAAATGACAGCGAAAGTTCTGGACGTGTAAACATAAAATTCTAAAGAAATAGCAGCCCCGGTCTGGGTGACTTCTACAAGGCCTGAATGGAGTTAACCGAACCCACTCCCTTTAGAAAGCTTTTCGTCTTCACTGCAGAGATAAAACTGCGCCCTCAGACGCCCCACGAACCCCAACAAGAAGCAACAAGATGATTTAAAGAGATGCAGGAATGGTGCAGGGTAGGAGAAGCTCTGCACTGACCCATAATGCCTCCCTAATTAAATAATTCACTAATTGATTCATTGCCAAATCGATAAAGTCCGTAGATAGTTTATGAGTGGTGAGGACTAGGGTTTGGCATGCAAATGAAAAATACACACACACACACACACACACACACACACACACACACACACACACACACACAGTGGGCGCTTCCTCAAAAGAGAATGCTCGGAAAAAACACAATATCTCCTCTAACCTTGAGCTTGTTTTTGTGTAACAGCATTTTTAGACCTTAACAGGGAGATGCATATAAAGGAGTGTGACACTGTGTGTGTTGGAGCCATAAACAGAAGTCCACCCAGAGGCCAGACCCAAGGCAGTCTGGGATTTGTAGGCTGTCCTGAGGAAGAATCAGCTGAGACATTAATTCAATTGTAGTGCACCCTGACGTATGAGAGGGCACGTGTACTTTAAATATGTGTCACGTTATGTATAACAGCGTGACACCTCACTGAGCCCAACGGACATGAGGGTTGTAAATCCAACAGCAGCGCAGTGTCGTATTAGTTTCTGGCACAAACACACACCGAGGCAATGGAAACGGCCACAAGCGCCCAGCACTGTCAGATGACGATTGTGTGCCTACCGCAGCAGGCAATGCACCCAAGACTATTATATATAATTTCATTAGCATTTGTCACGCTATTTAACACTGATGAAACTCTAAATACACAAAGGACAACTAATAAAGTAGCAAAAACCTATCTTTATGTAACTAAACAGATAAACTCTCTCAATTCAGCCACTGCCTCCACACATACTACATTTACGCATTTACACAATTGCAAATTTTTTTTTTTTAAAAAGGCCATTCATCGAAGGTGCGCCTTATAGTGTGAAAACTACTGTACTCTCAACTTTAGCGGTGCTCAAAGCTACTCGATTGTCTTTGTGCATAAGAAATTGTCATAATAAAACAGGAAGAAAAAAAAAATCTTCAATAGCAAAAGGCACCTCTTCAGTGTTTATATAAGCTTTGTAATAAAATACAACGAGTAATGTTTGAGATCTGTCCCATGAACCAACGCTGGGATTGAGCAGACTTGTAACCAAAATCAGAAATTAAAGCAAGAATCTGTGAATAGCAAAGATACACCAAAGCACATTTGGTACATGCAGATCTGTAGCTAAACACAAATATACTGTATACATGCCCTGATTTGTGTGTTTCCATTTGTCTTTATAATTATGTCCATTCCTGCCTCATTTCATGCATCTCTTTTCACACATTTCAAAAATGCTTTGCGCTTTTTTTTAGTTCAGAGAAAGATTTGTCCTGTTGCCGACTGAAGAAAATCAGTAGTCATTTTTCACAATTATGACTGCTTTAATCTTAAAAACTTTAAATGCAATATTTTACAGTTGACGGAGTACAGTAATTCGAATTCAATGATATCTAAACAGTTTACCATGAATTTTTTACTCTTTATTTTCTAAATTGAAAACAAAAATTTTCTTTGAAAAGCTATTTATTTATTTTTTAACTATTTACAGATTTGTCCAAAAACCTTTAGGACAAATATGTCCAAAAGATTTGTCCACTATTCTCAAATAGTGAAACTATTTGACAATTGATTTACATACATTTCTTTACAATCTTTCTGATGTATTTAATTTAAATTTACATTGAAGACTGTAAACAAGTGTGTCATACCTAATATTTATTAACAAAGTGCAGACATGAAAAGTTTAAACAGAATTGTTCAAAATCAAATCAAAGAATCTAACAAAGTGATATCTGAGACATTTCTTGGTTTACCTGCAAATACCAGTAATCCTTCTCATTAAAAGCACACAAGTTTTAATAATTACTTTATGAACTTAAAGCATTCAAATATGTTCATGAGTCCAACAATTAACTTCAGAATTATTTAACTATAAAGGAATGTTTAAGTTATATTTCCATAAAACCATACTGCAGAGTCACCAAAGCATTCCTCAACACATACAGTCCCAAAGCTTCATTATACAGCATCTAATATTAGTGTTGTTTTTTTTAAAAAGTCGACTGCCAGACCCATTAAGGTACCGGTGAACCGTAACAGAAAGAATGAGACTGAACCCATTTACAAACCCAGAAATACACAAAAACACAACAAAATGGAAAATACTGTGTAAAACACAACACAGAGAAAACTGAGGTAAAAAAAAATCACAACAGCTGATGAGCATTTGACTTTGAGTTAATAAAAATATTTCTCATTCCTTAAAGTGGTTTCAAGTTCATTAGTAATTTTGGTGTGGAACCTCGCCACCCGACACAGATCCTCCTTTGCTTTATTTTACAGTCGATTCACATCCTACATGAGAGTGGACACAAACATGTCGAATGACTACGGTGGCTATGATGGGAGCGTGATGGTAGAGCACCTCTGTGTGTTCAAATGCAGCAATGCAGGTGAGGACAAACTGGGAACAGCTAAAGGAGAAGATACTGTTACTCCACCTACGTGCAGTCACACAACTCTGGAGTACAAAACAAAGTACAAATAAGAGGAACTGGACCACATTGTTCCGATGTGGGGAATGTAAATTAATATGGATTAAACTCAGGTAATATTCAACACCAGGAATGTGTGGCAACTCGTTCATGTTATGTTTTATCTAACTGAAATAAAGTTTTATGAGAATAATTAAAAAATGTATATCTATGAATATTATCTTGCTGAGGGCAGTTAGCAGCCATTGACAACAAGATGGTGTGTGTGTGTGTGTGTGTGTGTGTGTGGGGGGGGGGGGGGGGGGGGGCTAAAGGAACCTTATCCCAAGGTAAAAAATCCACTCATCTGTTAAATTCTTGACAGTTTCAAGTTTAAAACAATAAAACTCCACATAAACCTTTTGAGCCACTGTTTTTCTTTGTACCTGGTTATAACATGATCATTTATGATTTAAAAAGTGCTTGTAGGGAGACTTCGTTCATTTCAAATATAGTGAAGATTCATACTGAGTTAAGAGGCATGAGAGTTGTATATCTTTCAAAATAAGATTTTAAAGATTATGAGGCAGTTTACGTACCTGCTTTCTTCTTTTTGTATATTCAAGGCCTTTAAGATCATTTGTCTTTGAATTCAATCACTGTCGACTGATAATTCTACAAAGCTCCCTAAACTGACTGACTGACCTATGCAAAAAATGTGCACTAAAAGTTTTACGAAAAAAAAGAAAAGAAATCAATAAATATTCTACAGTTCAAAATAAGAGTCGTTCACTGATGTGGTCAAAGATCAGACCATATTGGTTTGGGTGTTGGGGCTGCGACTCTGCAGGTCCTGGACCTGGTCAAGAACCCAGTTGATGTTTGGTCGCTCCTGGGGATTTGACACCATGATGGAGCTCAGCAGCATCTGCAGGCCCTGTGAGTAACTTGGAACAAGACAAGGAGAGAATTAGGAACTATTCCAGTTTGGTCTATTTTTAATCTCATTTGTCAACAGAAGATGAATAGAGGATGTCTGATGGCTAACCTGCAAGACTGAGGGATGGCCACAGGATTCTGAACTGCCAAGGCAACACTGTCTCCCCTCTGAAACACCATGTCATACGGCCCCTCCAGCATCATCATGCAGTAAAGCACACAGCCAAGTGACTGGAGGAGCGTGGAAAAAAACATGAAACAACAAGAAAGAGAAGTCAGCAAAGGGCCGAGCATCGATTTCAAATTTAGGACAACAGCACCCTACAAAAAGTCTGAAGGGGTAAAGAATGCAAGGCGTTACCCAGATGTCAGTGCGCTCATCGATAATGCAGTGGCTCTCCACATTGAAGAGCTCAGGAGCCCTGTAGGAAATGGTGCACCGCTGGGCTGCCCAGTCCTGTATGGTCATCGCTTCCCTGCTTCCTCTAACCTGAAATAAAGTGAATTTTATTAAAATCATGATTAAAAAAACACGAGAAACTTTACTGTAACAACAGTAAAGACAAACAAGGAAATCCTTTGACTTGCATAATACAGTAGCTGATAACAAAAGTTGATCAGAATTGGTACAGAACAACTCATCACCTTTCAGGCAACAAACAAAAGCAACTTTAAGACAACAGTGATGAGACGCACAACCTTAGAGCATCCAGAATCACGTGTGACATGTCACTAGATTCTATCAAGTGACGTATATATGTGTGTGTACAGGCCCGTGAAACAAACACACACATACCAAAGACCTGTAAGCACGCAATTTAATATATTGAAAACATTTCAAAAGACTGAAGCGTGAAAGTTTTGAAGGGAGAGTTAATGTGTATGTGAAAAAATATTCTCATTTACAAAGACATCAGGAAATATCTGACATTTCATACAAACTACTAAGCTACAGTTACCATTTATGTTCAAAATGAGATTAAAATTTAAAATAATTAAAAGGTTTCATCATACATTGTAAAGATGTGACAGATAAAATTATCTTATATCCTTACCTCAATCCTGGCGTGGTTCATAGATCCCAGGTCCATCAGAACTGGCTTGTCATCTTCATCCAGAAGAACATTTGTGGGTTTCAGGTCTCTGTCAAATTCAAACAGACACAAAGCACAAGTTCTAGATTATCTTTTTTATTACTGTTAACAAAAAACATCTGGAGACGACGCAATACTTCCCCCAAAATGGTACAAAACCAAACAAAAGGATCCCCTGTGAGCCTAAAGCAGTATTTAACTATATTTTTTAGGGTATGGAGAAAAAGACCGATCTTCAGGGTGACATTAAATTCTTTCCATGAAAAAATAAAGAACTAAAATCGTAGAAAGGTCAAGATATTAAGGGTCCACTACGTATCATGGTTAACCTACACGTAAAGTTCGCTGGAGTTAGAATGCAGCTTGCGAGATAAGCTTCTAGTAGTTACTCACTTAAACAACATGTTTCCACAAAAAATTTAATTCATATGAAATGTAAAATATCAAACACTGGGTGTGCATCACAATCAAAAACACTTCAAGTTAACACTGGTATCACTGTCCAAGTCAGCACAAACTGTATGCTCGTCCTGCATGTTTAATGCTAGTTCAATATGTGTACATGTGGAGACATATTACCTATGTGCATAGCCTTTATCATGAATAGCCTTGAGTCCAGAGCAGATGCCACGTAAGATTTGCAAAATCTGTTTTTCAGGCATGAAGCTCCCCTTGTCTCTTAGCTTCTCCAGAATGGACCACAGGCTGCCTTTCTGCTCATAAAAGTACACCAACGTATCAGAATAACATCATTTTACATCATTTGATTCTGAACCATCTGTCTGTATCAACTTACTCTGACATAGGGCAGAAGTAACCAGGCTTCCGTTTTGCCTCCACGATCAACAAAGGCGTGCGCAACCAGGCTCAAGATGTTGGGGTGATTAAACCTCTGATGCATCTCCACCTCCGTCTGAGCCTCCTGATGACCTTCACGATCATGGCACAGGATCCTCTTCAGGGCGTAGAAGTGCCCATCCTTGGCCCCCTCAACCAGATCAACATAGCTGAACCCACTGAAAAGACACACAGGACAGAGTGATGAGTGCTTAAGGGGGGCATATTAGGGGGGGCACAAGTTGCTGTTGATATTCCACTGACAATTCATTCCATAAAACCAGCAATATCAAAACTGTTGTTTCCTCCTCATTTTTGGCTCTTTTATAAAAACCTATAACATCCTCAGGTGCGGAAGTTTGTGAGTTACAAGTTTCATTTTTATCAACTTATCTTAATATGAGATAGACATCCAAACCTCACAAGAATTTTTATAAAATTAAATAAAAAAAACCCCCAATTTAATTAAAATAAAAGAGACATCCAAACCTCACAAGAAATTTAAAAACAAATACATTGGCAGGCTATTTAACAAACCCTTAAATCATTTGGTGTTTATTGTTTTGGACTAATGGCACAGATATAAAGACTTCATATCTTTCTCTCACTTTTATTAACCACCAGCATAAAAATGATTGATGTACACGAGGATGTTCCTTTGTCTGACCATAATCATTTGTTGTTTGAAGAATATTTTGTTGAATTTTCAACAATATTAAACTTTCAATATAAATATGAATTCAATGTGAATATGAAGGTTGGTCATCTTCTTCAAAGCATACATCTGGAATAATACTAACTCCTCCAGGTGTAGGAAGGGAGGATGTGTCATAGGTGAATGTGTCCAACATTACAATTAAAATAAATTATAAACCAAACAAATATAAGAGCTAATATTTGCATGATAAAACATCACCATGTTTAACATTAAAACTTAAATTACATGTAAATTCAAACAATGACAACACATTATCTTACCCTTCGTCTAGTTTCTGTATGAAATAATATTTTTTGTTATCGACTGTGATGGAGCCACGGGAACAAATGCAGAAGGACTGGCCCATCGTGACTGTAACATTGTTTAGCAAAAAGCTTCGAAGAACCTGTGAGAAATGAGAAAAATAAAAGTTAAAAGAGAACAACAGATAAACATGCAGGTTGTGATCCAATGTCACATAAATCAAAAGCTAAAAGCGTTCATTCTTCAACCCAAATTGTAAGAAAATCTATGACGCCAAAGTGAAACAAGACAACATATGTTAAGATAGAAAACAAGTGTCTGTCGACAAAGGTCAACTCTAAAGTCCATTTTCACAACATTTTAACAAACACCAACATCGATCGCCTTCTAGTCCATCCAGGATAAAACTACTAACTTCTGACGACTGACAACAATGTTTTTTGTGTTTTAATTTAGTTTAACGCTACTGACATACAGCTGCATCTTTCCTCTGATGAGCTAACCTAGCCCAATCAAAAGATCATCCGTGCTAAGCTAAGCTACGAAGAGTCGTATTAAAGGTTTAATAGTTTAATAAATGAACAAAACCAGCTTTTTATCGAGTCGTAAGTTATCGTTCAGTCAGAAACGCACAAACCTGTGAGTGACTACCGTGTTAGTCATAATAATAATACAGTAATACTCTTCTTCTTCGTCTTCTTCTTCTTCTACTACTTCTTCTTCTTCTACTACTTCTTCTTCTTCTTCTACTTCTTCTTCTATACAAACCTCCCCTCAAGAAAAAAACAGCTGACCTCTAGTGGAGAGTTTTACACGGTGCCATCGGTTCCAATGCTTTATCTGTTTTAACCCTGCTGTGTCCAGCTAGTGTGCTCTTCGCTATTTTAACGAATGTTTTTAATCTGTTCAGTCAAAATTTTAATATCAGGAAATTTATTTATGGTGCTGGATACAAGAAATTGAATCAAAAAAAGTGGCAACTTTTAAATTTTATTTCTGGAGAGGCAAAACTCGTAATTTACATGACCAGGAAGAGGAGGATTGAAAACAATACTGTTCAAGACGCAACTACTGTTTTTTGCTGTAACATCAGATGTCGCTTAAAACTAGAATTTGGTTTCTATAAAATGACAAAAGACCTAAATAACTTTAGGAACATCTGGTGTTACAAAAATGTCCTATGCACTTTAGTTGATGATCACCTCTCTTTTGCAAACTTCCTGATATAATGCACTAATTTTTAAATTGTATTTCCTTTTATTTATTGGTGTTTATTGTTTTTGAAGTTTCATCTCATGAAAAATTGTAAAATGTTCTGAATGTGATTGAAGCTTTTTTGCACAAAATCTTCTTCTTTCTTCTGAAGCACTTTAGTGCTTTCATCTAATGTAAAATTGTAAAATGTTTGAATGTGATCAAAGTGTTATTGCAAAAAAAAAAAAAATCTTCTTCTCCCTCCTCTACCCTCTAGTGGTCGAAATTGTCTTTTTTGACGATCATTTTGAACATTATGAGCATCACTACAGTATTATTATTATTAGTTGCAGTAGGATACTGATAATTTAATAAGGCATCACCACACTTGTGAAAGAGGCGGCGAGCACTATCACACCTGCATATGTAGAAACGTGTTAATAATATTGAGGAGAAATCCCTTCAAGTGTCCTTATTCACTCTACACAACCTGAAATGAAAGGCAAACACGAGTGTTGAACTCATTTGACTCTGACTTTCTGCAAATACTCACCCTGAAAAACCGTTCGTGAGCTTTGTTTATTTTGACAGTCTGTTTATCATGACAGTCTGTTTATTTTGACAGTCTGTTTATCATGACAGTCTGTTTATTTTGACAGTCAGTGGTGCAACTTGGAGCAGCACGGTGGCGCAGTGGGGAGCGCTGTTGTCTGGTTGGAGGTTGTATGTTCTGTGGGTTCCTCACAACTCCAGAAGCATACACTTTAGGTCTGTCTGTCTGTCTGTCTGTCTGTCTGTCTGTCTGTCTGTCTGTCTGTCTGTCTGTCTGTCTGTCTGTCTGTCTGTCTGTCTGTCTGTCTGTCTGTCTGTCTGTCTGTCTGTCTGTCTGTCTGTCTGTCTGTCTGTCTGTCTGTCTGTCTGTCTGTCTGTCTGTCTGTCTGTCTGTCTGTCTGTCTGTCTGTCTGTCTGTCTGTCTGTCTGTCTGTCTGTCTGTCTGTCTGTCTGTCTGTCTGTCTGTCTGTCTGTCTGTCTGTCTGTCTGTCTGTCTGTCTGTCTGTCTGTCTGTCTGTCTGTCTGTCTGTCTGTCTGTCTGTCTGTCTGTCTGTCTGTCTGTCCATCCAACTAACCAACCAAACATATTAAATGTGTGAGATCTTCCAGGGATGTCGCTGTGTGTTTTGCTGTAGGCATTAACAGAACAATTCAAAGAATTGTAAATCTAGATGGTGCTGCAGATCACCGCTACAATCCAGTGGAGTGTTCGTTCGCCCGTTCCCAGCATGGTCAGATTGTGATCCGGACTGGACTCACCAGTGGGTGTAGTTCCACTCCACCTCGGTAGGTGGCTCTCGCTTCATTTACAGTCGTCAAACCAAACACAAAGATGACGTAAGACGAGAAGAAGGGAGTAGCGGATAAATGATGGCGGACTACGACCGAAATAGAAGGGACTCTACCGACGACGGAGGTGATATTTGCGCTGGTTTAACGTCTAAACATGGTTGACAAATAAAGTGTATTTATTTTTTTGTTTAATTTAGTGGCTGTGCATGAAATCTACTTCCAGCTAACGAAGTTAGACAAAACATTCGTTTCACGTCGGAAGCCGATGCTAGCACGAAACACGTTGTCAGCGTTTCCCAATTTAATAGTTCTGTAAAAAATGTGTTGGTTGCAACTACTTTTGTAAAATTACCATTAACGTTAACCTGATGATGCACTAATAACATCAGTTATATGTTGCAGACAGATTTGCGGTTGTTTGATTCGGGGAGCGGTAGTCTGGGTTAGCTAGCGCAAGTGGTTGCGGTATGAATGAGGAACAAGGTTTTATTATTTACTGAACTAAATTAATCCCAGGGCTCATAATTTATCACCAACCCTGCTAAAGATTGTAAATTCTGCACATCCAGTCCCTCCTAGACGGCTTCTGGCCCATTGAGGGGTAGAATATAAAGTTAACCACACAATAAAAGAGATATAGATATCTTTTGTTATTCTCCAGTTCACAGGAAACTGTTGTTCACCCTGGTGAGTTGTCTTGCCTCAAGCAGGGCCGCAGGAGGAGGAAGGCAGAGTGACAACTAAGCCTGTCTCTTGTAGCACTGTGGGAGGAGAAGGGACAGCAGCCAAACGCTCATCCCAGCATCTCACGCCTGAAGATGAGGATGATTCCTCAGGAGACCCATCAGCCCCACGAAAAGTCTCAAAGATAGGCTTTCGCATGAGCAGTCAAGTGGGGAAGAAGTCGAATCCCATATCTATCAAACTTGGAGCGACAGTGAGTGTGTAGCCTGGAGGTTAATGCCATGCAGAGGTTGTGTTAAAAAGGTTCATTTTTGATGTATTTGTGAATGCTCAATGGTGGAATTGCATTAAAAAAACACACATTCACTGATAACACTACAACGTGAGAGATTCAACACATGTATGATGAAATTATTAATTATTTTACTACTCATTAATCATGATATTGCCGGTATCAACATACCAAAACTGTACTGACTGAGAGGATTTCTTGTTAGTTGATGAAGCCTCTGACGATGTGTGATTTTTTAAAAAATTTGATATTTCTGTTTTTTTAATCTCAAAAACCATTTCCAGAAACCCAAAGAGCCCACACCATCACTTCTTCCTAAAAAGCCAGGGCTGGCATCTGTCTTTAATGAAGATGATGATGTAAGTTTGCATACACAGAAATATTCTTCTTGTTCAATCCATAAACTGAAAACAGTGAGAAGTTGACCTTAACTTTCTGTTGCTCTGCAGAGTGAACCTGAAGAAATGCCTCCAGAAGCAAAGATGAGGATGAAAAATGTTGGCAGGTACAGTAGTTAACACACTTGTCATATTATCATCTTCGTTGCTCTCTTTCTCTCTATTTTTTTAATTAGTTTGTGAATTGGCCTAATCATGAGTATTGTCCTACATTTCAGGGAGACGCCAACATCTGCTGGACCCAATTCCTTTAATAAAGGCAAACAGGGTTTCTCTGATAATCAAAAACTTTGGGAGAGGAAGATGAAGGCCCAGTCAGACAAACTGTAAAAGGCGACAGTTTTGGGCGCTAATAGATCATTTTGTATAGTTAAAAATCTGTGTAGGATCTATCTACAAAGGCTCAAAATATTCCTCATTATAGTCTGATGATTGAGAAATTCTCAACTGTGTAGAATATACATGTGGATACTTTAAGCCTTTTTATGGTGACTGACCATAAATATCTAGTCTGGACTGGCTGAGGTTAACTGAGACGAGAGTACCACAGTGTCACGCTTCATCCTGAGAGGTGAAGAGTGGGAATGGGACAAATTAGCCACCATAAAGTATGTAACTGAAGTTTGCTGCAGTTGCTCTTTGCTGGCTAGTGACAAATTATAATATCTTAGAGCTCTTGTGCCCCTTTTGTGTTGCTTGTGTAATATTTGTGTAAAAAATGTACATAGTAGTGTGGTAGAGTTTCATTTTTAAATCCACAAATTGGACAGTGGTTCTGTGTTAATGTGTGTTATCAGGCATAGATTAGTTTCACAATAGATTTGTTTGATTTAGTTTCTCAACATCAGAGTTTGTTCCTTCTGTTTCACCAGCTGTGCTCCTTCAATAGAAGTGTTTTTATCACTACGGTAATTTTTTTTGTCTGCTTTACTAAATTTGCAAAATGCATTTCTGGATTATTATAGTCGGAATGTTTTGCATTGGATTGACTGGTGTGCTGCTGCGCCTGTGCTGATCATGTTGAACGACTTCTGCCTGATGAAAATATGGGTTAGCAATGAGTAGACACATTTTTTAACTCCACTTTCCTCTCTGACAACCCACACTTCAGAAAGTTGAACTCAGTATTTACCACAGTAACAGTTTGGAAGATCCCTTTATCAGAAATATAAATGTTGACTTTAAATGTGACAAAGGGGTTTCCCCTAAATGAATGGCATAAATGTGTCCTGCCACCACATGAAATATCAACAAAACTGACAAAGACATGATTAAAACTTTGAATAAAATTTGGGATCATTTATTGCGTGTCATGTTTATTTCTTACTTGTGTCTGCTGTCGGACTGAATGATGATCCTTTCACCATTAATTTGTTTTAGCCAAGCTAAGCCAGAAACTGCTATGTGAAAGTGAATTGTCAGAATTTCAAGTTATACATTGTGTGTACATTTCAGTTTTCTAGCTTGATTCTAAATATTGTGGGGGTGATGGTCGACTGATCCAGTTAAACAATACAAACCACTTGGAAATACAAAGTAAGTTCTAAGAAACGACTTGGTTTTTTTATACAGTCATTTTGGAAAGATGAACTTCTTGATATATTTTAAATAAATCACACATTTTCTTGACATTTTAAAGGCTTCTTTAGCCTCACAAAGGTTTGCAGTGAAGATGATATAATTTACATTATGAAAGAAATGTGTGGAAAATCCTACTGGATTTAAAGCGGCTTCACTCTCTGGGCATAGCCTTCCTCAAAGACCTCCAGAAGTTGCGGGTGGCTCTGTCAGACTTTCCTGGTGTCCAGTCCAGACTTGGTAGAACCTTCAAAGCCCTCTGGACCAGCGGGGGCAGTGGGCAGTCCATCTCATCTGCGGTCGCAGAGGTTCTGTTTGTCCATATTAACAGGAGATTGAGAGTCGAGTTTTGGAGCAAAGCCTAAAAATATGGACCAAGTAATGAATGAAACATAAACCTTAGTTTTTACAATAAAACTAAATTTGCTACTCAAACTCAACTGAGGAGAATTTAACTGAACTGATTCTACATACTTTCTGGTTGCAGTAAATATGTGGATAAAAGGATAAAGTGAAGCTTTGTTTTTGTGTGATCAGTCTTCTCCTGCATGTCTACCTACCTGAATTCCTGTCTCCAGGACAAACACAGCATTGGTGTTGGAGAAGTATTCAGCTGACAGGAGACAGATAAGCATTCGACTTCTCTCTATTGCAAGAACCACATCATTTGTATATGCTGCAACGCAAAACAGACTCTCAGGGACATTCATGATGTGGTCAACACATGCACACAGATGAACACAGCTAATTCTGTCACCTCCTCCAGGAAGGACGTCCCTCTCCAGTAGACAGAGGCGATACCCCCACTGCTCCTCCAACACTTGGGGTAGCAGGACTTCCACTTCCCTCTGGAAGGCTTTCCCCTCCTCAGAGTTCAGTGGTTCCATACTGCGCAAATTCGCTGCCAGTAAAAATACTTGTTAATACTGTATAAACGACCTGATGTGAAGGCACACATCCATTTAAATACACCGTACCTTCATTGGTGTCAGGTCCTGACAGGGAGGAAGGGGTAAAATCTCCCTCCACCTCTGCTGATGGAGGACTCCACACACACGACAGAAACACATCAAACTCTTTCTTGGCTGATTGGTAGACAGTTATGACACCAAATCATTTTCAGTTCAATTCTAGAGTCTTGCATGTTTTTATTTATTAATTGTTATGTAGTTGTTGATTTTTTTATTTAATACGCATCTGTGGCAGAATATTGAACAAGTCATTAGAAGTTAATAAGAAGTCTCATTTAATAAAAAGCTATTGGATGTTAGAGCATGTAAGGAGTGGTTGCTTTATGATCTACATGCTGCGTGTTTGTGTGTGTGTATGTCTGTGTGTGTGCATGTGTGTGAGTGTGTGTGGATGTCTGCATGCATTCTGACCTCCACTGTGTTTTCCATGTTGGAAGTGAGATCTGTAGATAAGCTGTACCTCCAACCATTTCACGTGTAACAGGACACCGAGCCCAGCTATCAGCAGCAAAGAGGTAACTGGATACAGAAACCATGACAGCCACTTCCCTGAAACCCAAGTACAAAATCCACATTTCATTTTCACAACTTGTGCCTTTAAATCCAAAGTTTTGATGCTGTTTTGGATTCTGACTCCTTGCTACTTCCTTCACTAATTGTTTTTAACTTTGCTTGTCTTTAGTTAGGTGATGGGAAGTTTATCCTGAACGTTTGTTTCAAATAAAGATGAGCATGTACTTTCTCCTTTTGGAGATGCAAATGAACCAGTGGGTCACGCTCCAAAAAGTAAAACAAAATATTGTGTGGGGGAAAAAAATGAAATGCTTCTTAACTGAATAGAGACTGAGAGATTATTCATTTAAATTATTCACATCACTAAAACACATAGTGAATCAGCTTGACTTTACATGTCGCGTGCATAATATTCTACCTGTTTCAAGCTGATCATTGATACGTGTCAGCAGACAGGTCTGTGTGAACATGTCACCTCTGAACTCACTGAGGTGGTTACATCATTATTGACCTCTTTTTTTTTTTAGTTTGCGCAAATATGAACGGGTCACTGGTGCACCTCAGAAGCTGCAGAGGTATAAGTAAGTCTTCTGCTGGATTCAAACTCATTACCTCTGAACACTGAGGTTTACCCGTAACCAGTTTAAGACAATTTTGATCTACACCACCAGCTGCTGAGGTTCTCACCACCTACCATCTGGTTGTGGTGTTGACGTGAGGAACATGTTACACATTGGTTGTTCTAGGTGAACACACCTGGCGTGAAGTCTGGAGGATCATAATAGTCTTTATCGAGTGTATTGTCCAGCATTCATAGCCATACAATTTACAAAACCTTTGCTGCAACACTATTATGATAAACTACAGTATAAATTCAAAAATACATGAAGTTAACAAGAGGACAACCGGACCTTTAATTGCATTCTTGAGCTTGATGGTGACACGACTGCTTCCATTGGCGTTAGTGGCAATGCAGCTGTATGCGCTGCTCAAGTGCTGCAGAGTCACCTCTTTAATGATGGCTCTTTGTGTGACCTTGAACTCTTCAAGAATTGCTTTATCTTGTCTGAATCAGAAGAAAAATGAATATGATGAAAACATATCATGTAAACCAAGCTGAAGATCATTTCATAAAGTTGGACAAACGGAACATCATCGATTTATTATAAAAGTCTGATTTAAAGATGTTGAAAAAGTGACTCACTGATGAGATTCCATTTGCAGCACAGTCATATTGTCCATGTTCCCACCATAGTGCATGTACCATGAGACATTTGGAGAGAATGGCATCTCAAAAGGAAAATATATCCTACATTCCAGAGTGTAAGGCTGACCTGGAATGCAAATGGAACATGGAATCACAATCGATCCCTGATACATACGGTAGTTTTCACTTGTCAAGGAGTGAGTTACAATACTTTCGGTTGATCACTGTGTTAACCTTTTAGTGACAACGATAATATTTTATTTTATCATTAGATACACAGAAAAAAGTTATATCCTCTCACACTTACCAAGTACGGCTATTTCTGTCTCGCCGTCTTTTGGATATGTGATTCTGGGAGGGTAACTTCGCTTCAAATTAGCTGTTATGTATGGAGAAAAAAGCAAAACCTTTTCAGTATAATCCATCTACTGAAAAAAATAACACACTGAATCAGATCTGAGCATCACTTTGACCAATATTTAAGAAATTCTCTTCAGATGAAGGTAAAAGACACAATTTTGAATTGAAAAAAGACCTTTGACAACCTCATATGGAGGATTTTACGATTCTAGACGTTACAATAAGTGAAATACTTTTATGCATTCTATAATTGTTGTTGAGTACGTAGCATTAAACACATATGACTAAATGGGAGGAAACATTCTTCTGGAAGGCTTCGACAAATACAATAAGTTGAGGAAAATTTTGTATTGATTTGAATAGCGGAAGCTGAAAGTTGAAGGTTTAAACTGTTCAACCTTCAGAAAGTAAGTCATGAAGCAGGTTACTCATGCTCAGTGAGCTCCATGACATCATTGTGGGTTTTCATGTTGTTTTGACTATATTTCTCAGAATGATCTTTTTAAAAAAACATAATTTCCCCCTTTTAAAGGTATCTATGTTGAGGTAAACAGGATTCCAGTACAGTCTGCAGGGCTACCAAAGATGAAGTGTTCTTGTGATTGATCTGAGCAGATTTTGTTACTGACCAGTCTCATGTATAGATGAATTCTCAATACATAATCTACAGTAATCATTGCAAAACTCAAACCAAAGGTAAATGATAAACTAGAATTACATTTTACATGCAATCTGGCATGGAAGAGATACTACATTAACCACACACATTTGACATTTGTAGAACAGGAAGTGGTTTGAAATTAAAAGCAGGGTGTGAATAAATTCAGAGGGTGAGTGTAATGGGTAAATACTAGCATACCAGAAATGGAAAAATGAATTTGTCATCAAAACTGAATTTGAAAGAGAAAAGAGGGCAAATATTTTTTCACAGAAAAGTCTTGCTTCTTTTTTTTTCCTATAGAATGAAAGAAATACATATGTTTAGGACATTATCTGATTTGTGAATTTTTGTGCTTAGGTCATATCTGATTTTTTTTAAATTAGCAATGGCTGTATGACAATGAGGAACAATGACCCTACCTTCCTCCACTGAAAAGTGAATATTGACCAGATTAACTGTATTGGCTAAAGACTGATAGACCACCACTTTATTAAAACTGTGTTGCACTTATTTGCTGTTTTGTAATTGAATACTTATATCTAGTGTCCTCTCTTTAAATGTTATTTAAAAAAAACATCCAGAATTTTAGTGGAGAAAACACCACAAATTACTTTCCATTATTTCTGGATCAGTAAGTTAGTTATCTCTCCCATCTATACAGCCAGGGTGTGGTTTTTTAGGGGTAATGCATAAATTTTATTCTCAGGGTGACAACCCAGCAATAATGTTTGAAACAACAGGCAGGTTGTTACAGTTTTCTTACAGGTGGTCTCTTTGCTGAGTTATTTTGACATAATGTGACATCTTAATCTATGGGGTGTTAATGTTATGTTATACAGACCGTTAGCATTAGGCTAAAACCTTTTGCCATGTTCATGTGAACATCCTTTATTCATGGTCCTGAAACCTATTTAGGTCATCTTCAATATTTCTATCTTCTGCATTTTGGCCAGCCCAGAAAATTAAATGTTTCATGTGTTTGTTTGTTTTAATTATTAAATATGGATGTTTAACTATCCAAGATTTAGGCTCATAGGACCTACCTTTAACCTAAATGCGGAATTATGCCGTTTTTTCATGATTAACAAAAAATGCCTTCGGTTTTTTTTTTGTGACAAATGTACATACCAATGACTTACGTACGACTGTGACATTAACGGACCTCCTGAGGATCCATTTAAATCCTTTCTCCATTATTTGTCTGTCACAGAAATAAATACCAGAATCAAGTTCACTGACTTGACAGAGATGTAACCAGCCATACTCCTCACAGGAGGCTCTAGGCTGAGCAGATACTGCTTTGTTACCCTAGAAGAAAATATACACACTAGTCTCAGTCATGTTTTCCATTATTAAATGGATAATCCGTTTGATGTTCACACTTCACCTTGGACCAGATGACATCTGTGTTGTCACTACAGTTGACACCAGGGCAGGATACCCGGCCACCAACGTGCACACGCAGTTCTTGACTCCTCGCCTCAGGGTTGAAGCATTGGAGACTTTTTTTCTTCACCACCTCTAGTTGGATGGACAACTTGCCTCCACTGGACAGCGGACAAATGACAACTTGGTTGAAGCTCAGTCACATATCTGAATCAAAACCACGTTACTGTTTGTACTTTGTCATGTATGCTGATAACGTTGCATAGAATAACTTAGAGATGATTTGTAATTTACTTTCCTGTTTTTGTGTGGGAGATAACAAGTTATAAATGATGTGATCATTGCAGTGATAGCTTTGTCTTAAATTTATGTATTGCCAACCCACGCAGTTAGTGTCAAATACAGGATACCCGTGTGGTGATGTGGTTAGTTGTCGTTCCGTTGGTGACAGTTGAAAAGGAAATGGTGCTGTTTGCAAAAAATTAACCAGATGTATGAACCAAGTCCATCTGGAGTACTGGTCCAACATTAATCTAGTGTTTTGAGGTGTGTGTGTGAGTGTGTGTGACATTGGTTTGTGTGTGTGACATTGTTTGTGTGTGTGTGTGTGTGTGTGTGTGTGTGTGTGTGTGTGTGTGACATTGTTTGTGTGTGTGTGTGTGTGTGTGTGTGTGTGTGTGTGTGTGTGTGACATTGTTTGTGTGTGTGTGTGTGTGTGTGTGTGTGTGTGTGTGTGTGTGTGTGTGTGTGTGTGTGTGTGTGTGTGTGTGTGTGTGTGTGTGTGTGTGTGTGTGTGTGTTAGACTGTGGGTAGAGCAGTATGCTTAGAAGTACAGGGGGCTCATAAAAATCTCATGCATTTGAAAATATCATCCAACACGATGCGCAAAGTACTGAGTTCAAGCTAACATAGTATCACACAGGAAATTGTGGAACAATGTTATAATTAATTGGTACTGATGTGTGTTAAAGTAAATACTGCATAAAATATCTACACATAAAGTTATTCTATTCAGATGATAAGTTAAACTACAGTCATACCTCTACTTACGAATTTCTCTACTTACGTACTTTTCTACTTGTGTAATTTCTTCCGGAACCAATTAATTTCGTAAGTAGAGGCACCACTGTACTTTAACCAGAAACTGTACATTACTATGACCAGAGGTCTCTCAGAACATCTGGGTATTAATGGGAGACTCAAGGTAAAATGAAAGGGGGTCTAGGGGGCTAAAGCCCCAAAATGTAGAGGGTATGGTAAGAATAACAGTTTGGTTCCAACTATAGGTGTGTTAATAGAGGAACACGGTTGAAGTATCAATAGATTAGTCAATAATAGTTTTCTATCAGTCAATAGAAAACTAATGATGAATGGTTCAGAAACTCTGGTTAAAGTGAAGCATTTTCCACTTTACTTGTAGAACTCTGATCAAATGTAATTTAGTTTGTATTGCTTGACCTGTGACCTTTATTTGCTCTCAGATGTGTTAAATTCTTACATTTTTGTAATACTTGCTTCTATTTATTATTTGTCTTTATACTAATCTATGATCTCAAGCTATTGCAACAAGAGATGGTCAGATAATAAAGATTAATGAGAAACATTGGAAATGGTTATTGTAATAAGAACGTTATTTACCCTGTGGCGCACATGTACTTTCCAGAATGTTTTTTGTCAGCTAGGAATGTCCTCCCACAGTCAAAGGATGATTCATTTCCGTCTTCGTCGGTCCTGAAACACACCATCTCTGCATGCCGGTTCACACATGTGAAGCATGGCATCATGAAGAGTTCCCCTTCCACAACTTTGTAGTGATGATGTGTGATATCCTGTTGACACCCTGCTGAGAAATCATCAAATTTTCAGCTTAATTTCATGTTGATTGTATAGAAAAAAAGACATTAGCATACCATACATGTTTAATTTCAATCAATGTAGACAATCACAGTCAAGAAATTAACTAAGCAATTATTCAGATATAATTTTAAAAAGCAGTTCTTGTTGAAATTCAGTACCTGTTCTTTTCTTTTGATGATTTTCCACACAGCACCCCTCCAAATAAATTGGAAAAAAGGCAAAAAACAGAAAGTATCCAGTTTGCATCCTGCGTCTTTAAATGTGTAAAAATTGATAATTTTTGTCATGATGCTCATGAAACCGTTTTAAATTTCAGCATTTCTCCCTGTATATCCACATGTACAGTAGATTCCTACCAAAGTGGCCAACATCATTCAAGCTTGTTCCTCACTGCAGCAACAAGAGGCACACCATTTCCACGGGACAAATAGAAGCTGTTGTAGGCGGAAGATTAAAATTTCCTGTTATGTAACTTGAACAAGAGTTCACTGGAACCCAAATTTTCTTTTGCATAGCTTCAAAGCCCCTTCGTGTATAGACAAAAGTGAAAGAATATTTGACTTTGCTTTGAACTTAATCACTAAAACAAAATTTCTTTCATACATCTAAAGGAAGAAGGCTGTAGTACAGTTCATTAAATGATGACAGACACACTGATCTTGGTTAGACAGAATTATTATTATTATTATTATTATTATTATTATTATTATTATTATTATTATTATTATTATTATTATTATTATTATTATTATTATTATTATTATAAGATAAATATTAGGAGAAAATGAAAAATGTGTTAAAAAATACATTAGAAATGAAAAACTTTCTTATTGATAACAAATAATTTCAAGTTATTTTTAGTGGTTCAAACCCTTATTTTCTGTCTGAACTTTCAGTGGGCTGATTGTTTCCTCTTTTTTTTTTTTTTTTACAGAATAGTCTAGCCTAAATTTCCCTCCACCATGTTCTTTCTCTGTTGTTTCCAGCTGTCTGTTGAAATGAAAGTGTAAGCTCAAACATAATTTTCTCATGAACATGTTTCTAGACTGGTTGACTGAGGAATCAACCAGAAGAGTTCATTGAGGACTCCAATGAATCAAGTTATTTTGCTCAGATGGGCATATAGATTTTGTGTTAAAATGCCCAACTAATATTAAAAGAAAAAAATGGCATGATGAATTGGTTGCATAGGTGGATTAGAGTGATGGAATCATCAGGTGAGGGACTTCTGATAACCTCCTCAAAGAAATATGATCCATTAGTTTAACCCATAGGTCCTGATCTGATCATAAATCAGTCAGTGAATGAAAAATAATTAACAACCAGCCACTATTAGGTGAATTTAAAAATCCAGGAAGAGCTGGAAACAAAAGGCGAATATTGCTATTCTCCTCAAGGTGAGGATGATGATGAAAATGATGATGAAAGCATTGTTCTAAGTCTGCTATCTGAAGAACATATGAATAGAGAAGAAGAAAAGCACAGTGCTCTGGGGATCAGTGTGCATGGATATGGCCAGTTCTATGGGGGTGACGTAAGAGAAGTGACAAATATCTGTTTAATCAATGTAAACTTACAGTATGTCACAGTGAAACCTAACACCAAAAAAGGGAGCATCAAGTCCTTGGAGAATGGCAGGCATCGAGTCGGTATGACCTCCCATCATCCAATCAGGAGGCAATAGTGACTGATTTCAAAGGGGATTTCAAAAGACTTGAACTCTCTCACTCTTAAGATCATGCAAAATAATACAAAGGTGTGATTTGCATGTGAGAAAACAACATGATCTCGTCTTGTGTGATGGTAAATAACAACGCTTTTTAAAATGTCATGTTATTATGCTGATAAATGGTTTTGCTTGGAAACAATATTTGAAAATTTAAAGAGTATGTGACCTGAAAATATGAGAGATTAAATGAATGATCCATTTAATGACTGGTATGTTTTGTGAAAGTCTGGGATATTTAAAGTATAAAGGATTACAAAATACAAAGATTGAACTGGATAACTGGATAAAATAAGAACATGAATTATATAAGAGGCATACAAATGCACATACCAGGGAGTAAGAAGATCTTGGAAAATTTAATATTATATACAATATGTAGCAGATTACAAATTCTCAAGACAAGTGTTATTTAGCTTGATACACATGGTGCTTTTCCCCTACATACAAAACACTGACTCTTGATTCTGACATTGCAGAATTTGGTCACAGGTTCTGCAGTCTGAGGGAACAACTTTTTTTTTCTTTTCTGTATTCTGCGGGGCAGGCAGATAATAGCGTAGCTGCTTCCAGAAGAATGAGGAGGGTGACATCGAACTCGGTCCTTTCCAGGTGACACAATCTCCAACCTCAGCAAGCAGCTGTAAGGCCTCTGGTACTGAAACGGATCTGGAATCTCCTGCAGCCTCAGTTTTGATGAAAACCAAGTGAGTCTGCCGGTCCACAAGGGCAGCATGAATGATGCTCAACAGGCCAAATCCTGCATTGTGATCGGAAGAGGTGGGAACCAGAATCACAGTCCGGCTTTGCTCCATACAGTGTAACACTGCCTCTGCTGCAGCTGCAAGCAACCAGAATTCAGATCACTCATCATGTTGTTGAGATTTGAAGTAGATTTTCATGATATTATTGCACATAATTATTTCATACCTCCACCTGGCAACACATCCCGATCATAAAGACAGAGATTATAACCAAACCTGTCTTCCAGGGCACTCATCAAACATTTAGTTTCACTGTCACTTAACCCTGCATCTGTGTGGCTCTTGTAACACATCAGAAAGGCATCACAGCTCTTTCCATCTAAACAAACAGCAATAAAAAGTAGCTTAATCTGTGCTCTCAATTTGATACAGAAAAAAATATTGACATATCAAAAATACAGGATATTAGTTTAAATGAAAAAAAACAAACCTGTAGTGTTGCCATGGCACCCAAGTGTGTCTCGCAGGAAAAGAGAGATACTGATTTTAAATTTCACATATATTACCACTGTCACAATCATGACAACCAAGATACCAGTGATACAAAGTGCCAGGGAAATATAAGGAGGTGGGACTGTGGGAAATAATGGAAAGAGAAAATTTGTAAATTAAGTTGGATATAACAATTAAAATAAAAAATTTAAATTAAAAAAAAAAAATAAAAAAAATAAAAAATAAAAATAATAATAATAATAATAACAAGAAGAGGAAGAAGATAAAAATGAATAAATAAAAATGGGGGGGAGCTGGATATAACAATTAAAATAATATCTGGATTTAACAAGTTAATTTTCAAAAAAAGCAGTAATGAAGGAAACTTGTTTGTAGAATTAAAAGTACGATCCTCAAGATAAGTGAAGGGGCTGGATTTTTGAGATATTCTATATCTTGATCCATGTCACATGCCTTTCTTCACCAGGGTGATGGTGACAGAGCTTGGTGGCTGGTTGTCAATTTCCAGTTTACAGGTATAATTTTTTAACAGATCCTCTTCTGACACACTTTGGAAGACTAGAGATGCCGTCATTCTTCTAGCTTCAGTTTCTGATTGACTACAGAAACAAGGAGTAGACAGAGGAGGATTAAGAATGACGAGTCGTGTTATGTAGCGACATTCACACTTCCAGACATAGTTAGTAAGAGCTGGTACATTGTATAATTGTAGAAAACTGGTAATCTGTTGTTTGTATCCACAAATGTCTCCCCGATTAACCAGAAAACCTCACCAGACTCCGAATATATATCAGCTTTACAATCAATCACCGCTGGTGAGCCTGGAAGAAACGGACACAGGGTTCAGAAGGAGTCCCTTTCAAAGTTATCAAATGCCTATAGATATATCTATTCAAACAAAAAGTATAAAGCTCACCCAAGTCTACCTGAATTATATCATTCATTTGTGGTGATGTGATCTCTGATGATTTCTTTCCGTCTAGCACAGAAAGGGAAAAAAAAACATTTGGGGGAAAGCTTTTTGGGGAAATATTAACATGAAGATAAATGCATTCTAAGTGTTTGTCTTACTCTGTGGGTGGACACGAAGAACCACTTCAAAGCTCATGCTATATTTTTGATCTTGGTACTGGTAAGATCTGGTACATATGTAGACACCCTGGTCTGTCTCCTCAACACGGGAGAAGTAACCGTATTTTGGTGATGGCTCATCCTCCTGTAAGACAGAAGAGTCAGACAATGTCTCAAATAGACAGAAAACTCCAAATACATTAAAAATCTTGGTGTACTTGGGGAAAAATAAGAAGAAAAAAAAAGATTTGTTAAACACAAAAAAGCAGTGTGAAAATCCCAAGACTACTTCTCTGTTTCCAGGAGTTTCTCAGTTTCTTACATTAGTCGAATTGACTCGCTGCCATGCGGTTCCGTTGCTGGTGAGATTTGGTAAATTGACTTCAGGACAATCTAATGTGCAGGATTGCCCTGCGTGACATGGGTCTTCATACTTCATGGCCTCTGTCATCGTCACATTGACGTAGAACTTTCTGCTTGCATTACTGTCACATCAGTTAAGAAAAAAAATCAATGTAAGATTTTCTGTTAAGCAGTGTCATTTCCACATCCAGGCAGTTTTCATGTCGACTAGTGAGCCATATACAGTATTTTCCGCATTATAAGGTGCACCTAATTCTCTCAAAAACGAACAGTGCGCCTTATATATGAAAACAGTTTTAAAATTGGCCATTCGTTGAAGGTGTGCCTTATGATCAGATGCATCTTATAATCCAGTGCACCTTATATACAGCTTTTTTATCCGATGGCATTCATCGAAGGTGCGCCTTATAGTCCGGTGTGTCTTGTAGTGCGGAAAATACTGTGATTGTTAGTAATGTTTAATAAAATGGTTCAGGAACTCATAGCCGTTATGTCCAAAATTGTTGTCAAATTTAACCAAGAAAGTACAAACAGTGTTCCAATATATAACAATCGCACAAAGCAGATAAGAACTTAATGTATTAACAAATTCTATTACAACCATGCTCTGTGTGTCACTGCACAGCCTTACTGGGTATCCAATCCAGCAGCAATGTATTTCTGGAAATGCATGATGCTGCTGTTAGCTTTATCTAAACCAGTGAGCGCAGATATTTTCTGTAGACAGATATAAAACACCAATTCTAAATCATTTATGTATAAAACTGGATAAACAGAGCTTCACCCCAGAGAGCACGAGTAATTCCCTTGATGGTTTGCAGAAGCTCTGAGGATAATGAGGCTACTCCCACGAACCAGCACGTCCATCTGCGTCTGCTCCGCACTTGACAGGCTACTCAGATTCACTTTCTTGGTGGTGTCGCTTTTCCAGATCAGTTTGGATCCACTTTGACTGTGACTATAATGAGAGCAGTGCAGTGCCACAATCTCACCATGCTTGACATATATTGGTTCCTGTCCCTGTGGGCACACAGCTGTCACACATGTTAGTGAACATTACTGTGTAAATGTACAGTATAAGGTGAGCCGGTGTGAATGCAACATGAAACAGTTCATCATTGTGATAGGTCACAAAGAAATATGTCTGATGTGTCAAATTTTGGCATGAGTTATTACTGCTTGGTCATAATTTCTTTCTGTATATCCAACACTGAAGAAATCAAACCGTTTAAAATGATCTATTTAGTTGCAAATGTCATTATTCACACAAAATCAATAATCAATATCAATTAATACTTTTTCATTTCAAAAAGACGTGTGTGAAACTATATATGTGTGTGTGTTTGTTCTGGAACCAAAATAACTTTTTATTTGGCTGTAGCATTTACATTGTCACAGAAAAACACTGACTCAACTAATGTAACTTCTTCAAAACAAGCACTGGGTTCTGATCCACATCCTATTTCTTGACTTTCGTTTCTGAGGAGACTGGATCAAATTTGTGAAAATCAGCAAGCAGTGCCAAATTTTCCAGTTTAGTAATTTTATTTTTATTTTTTCATTTATCAAACAAATGATGAAAAGGCTAATATTTGTAACTGACTTCAAGATTTCTCTTGATTTTTCTATCAGAGCAGATGTATGCTGGTAACACTTGCGTACATCGTCTTTATAGACTAATACCTATGCTGTTACATGCAGTTTATAACTGACCATATGAATCTGAATCCTTGTTATTTGTGTGTCCACGTATTACTTTGGACAAAAGTGTCATGCACCTTTTTATTCTTATAAATTCTCAAATGAAATTTATTGCAGGCAGACCACTGAGACCATTATCCTACCTGTCAATGATGTAAGGAGGAAGAACAGCAAGACGAGAAACATCATAAACACTTCCAGCGACGTACATCAAATACTGAGGAGCGCCTTCATAAATGTGTTCTGTTTAATTTCCCGTGAATAGTTCCTCAACATTGTCAAACCACAGTGGGTGGTTGTGAGAAATGAAAGCTAAGTAAGAGCCTCGTGAAACCACTGACATTAAAACAACCCCCAAATCCCTCAACAAGAAATTAAACAATGTCCATTAGTTTTTTTCCCCTGTTTGTTTATTATTATTATTATTATCATTATTATTTTACTGTTAGAAATCTGTCAAATTATTCACTTTATATGGTCTGTGTTTCTACTATTTGTTTCCATTGAGCATTCAGAATGCTTCAACCGAAAAGGAAACCACACGACTTACTGGTACAATAAAGAGAACATGACATTGTATGCATACGTGTGTGTGTATGTGTGCGTGTGTGTGTGTGTGTGTGTGTGTGTGTGTGTGTGTGTGTGTGTTTGGGTGTGTGTGTGTGTGTTTGTGTGTGTGTGTGTGTGTGTGTGTGTGTGTGTGTGTGTGTGTGTGTGTGTGTGTGTGTGTGTGTGTGTGTGTGTGTGGTTTTAGTTAGACTTAGAAAGAAAATGGGAAATCTAATATTGAAGACAATGCACAGTCTTTGTTTCAGGACACCCAGTTTTTGTCGCTGTGCTGATGGATTTTTCCACCAGGTGGAAGTAAAGCACTACAAACCAAATAAACTTATAATGACATTTTATTTCTTGTTTCAAATATCTTTAAGAAAACAATGGCCTTCTTCATCAATAATCTTGGAGCAAGGTGGTTCCTCCCAAATGATGAATGGCAATCTAATATTGTCTTTTGGCTTATGTGTTTGTTTGTTTTTTTAATTTGAATTCTAATGATCTACTTCTGATCAGGATGACATTAAATTAACTTAAAATAAAAATGAAATAGAAACAAAAAAACTTTACTCAACATATTGCATACTACTTTCAAAGAGGGCACAAAAACACTAAGCTAAGACAAGAAAATGCTTTACTGGTTTCCCTGAAGAGAGATTCAGGCATTACAACAGTGCAAAGACAAAATGATTACATATATAGAATTAAAAAAAACCAAAAACCTTAAGTATCAGTATTTAAATATGTGTTTATTTTCAATGCTGTTATTTCTTTATTTTATTTACTTATTTTTCGTGTTACTTCTGATCACTGTGACACATCAAAAAATGTTTTTTTGTTCAATTTGATTTGATTTTCAGACCAAAACTGGTCATAAACAGAGTTTATCAGGAATATAACAACTATAAAAAAGAATAGAAAGTATTTTATCAAAAATGTGTGCTGGTGAATTTAATTAATGAGGGGGCAGAGATAAACACTCATACCAGTGATTTTGAACATCCTGTAAAGTCAGATGGATTGTCATTAGATTAGATTAGATAAATTTCGATTAGATTAGATTAGATTAGATTAGATTAGATTAAACTATATTGACACATGTCAACAGGTACAAAGCAACAAAATGCAACTAAAATGCAACTAAATTAACAGTTACACACAAAGACCTTTTTCATGAGAAGCAGGTAGGTTTTAGCGTAGCGACCTCCAGCAGCAGGAGGACAGCGAGATCGAACTCTGGTCTTTCCAGGTGACACCATCTCTGATGCTGAAACTGATTTTGAATCTGCAGCCTCAGTTTTGATGGAAACCAAGTCATTCTGCCCGTCCACAAGGGCAGGATGAATAGTGCTCAGCGGGGCAAATCCTGGGCCCTGATCTGAAAAAGTGGGAAACAGAATGACAGTCTGCTTTGCCGCAAGCAACCAGAATTCAGATCAGTCATCAATACAGAATTTGTTGAAAACTTTGTTAAAAATTCTTTTTTTTAAAAACCACCTTACTGTCTTAAGAAATAATGTTATCATAATTACAACCATAATAGCAGTCAGGAAAAAGGAAAGAAGAGAAGCTGTGGGGACATGAGGTAACACATGATGGATGAAACCTATACCTGAAACTTAAATATGCACAGTAGGACTCACTAAGTGCATTTTAGCAAAGGATGCATGGATGCAAGGATCATCAGCTGAACTGCTTTACCAAAGCACCTGCACAAACACAATAGAAGCAATAATACCTTTTTGGGCCAATGCGATGGTGACAAAGCTTGGGGCTTCAGATGAAGATTCCAGCTTACAGGTGTAAAGTTTCGATATATCATCCTCAGACACATTTTTGAAGACGAGGGATGCTGTCATCAATATTACATCAGACTTGGGTTCACTGGACAAGAAGTGACAAGGGAAGATGTAGTTTTGTGCAACATTTGGGCTTCAGAACTTTGTTGTACAAGCTGCCACATCTGTGTGATATATTTACATTGAATAGTTGTAGAAAACTGGTAAACTGTCGTTTATGTCCACAAATGTGTCTCCTCTTAACCAGAACACCTCATCAGAGTTTGAGTACAAAAGTGCTTTACAGTCAATAACGACTGTTGAACCTGATGATGTAAGAAAAAAAAAAAAGAGACACAGGATTTTAAAAATATTAGTCTTAACTGATTTATATGAATGCACGTTACATGATTTGAGATTTAAGATTACCTAGGTCGACATAATATACATCTTTTGTAGGAGACATTATCACTGAAGATTTCATGAGTTTCGCTGTGTTAAAAAAGAGGAAAGTACTTTAATTTATTTTTCTTAATGAACCTTTATAACATTTGTTTGCCTTACCCTTTGGCTGGACATGGAGCACCACTTTAAAGGTCATCTTGTACATTTTACGTTGATACAGATAAGTTCTGGTACAGGTGTAGACACCCTGGTCGTTCTCCTCCACAGTGGAGAAATAATTGGATTTTGGTGACAGTTCTCCCTCCTATAAAAAGGAACAGTAATGCGAATTTTTGAGGAGTTGAACGGAATGAAAATCAGTATTAAATCCATTCATTATTTAAATAAACTACAATCAAATGTGTGATCAAAACTTACCCTTCATGATAAGTTATAATTCAAAGAAGTTAAGAATTCCCAATCTCATTCCAACTAATTTACTGTGTTTAAATACCTTTTGCCATGTGATGCCACTTTGTGTAATATCCAGGATATTTCTGGCTGGTGTATTTACATCAGGACAGGTTAATGTACACGACTCCTTTGTGTCACACGTTGTGGAGTACATTGTCCTTTCATCATCTTCTCCGCTCTGTGCTGTGTAAACCTTCAGTGTGAACCATACCTCTGTGCTCCCATTCCTGTCGTGTTATTGGTACAAAGGGTTAAAAGGAAGATTTCATTTAGATATAACAACATATTCTTTTATTTGAACCACTTTATTGGCTTTATCTCTTTATTACACTTTATCTCTTTATATTAGCAATCCACAGTATATTCACGCAGTATAACCACTCCACTAAATTCTCCTCTCCACTTCTCATCAGCTTACCCCATTGGACTACATTAAAAGATAATGCAACTACTGTTGAAATGTGTGAAAACACTTCTGGGAAACACTTTTTATCAATTTTGAAATGCTTGTTTTTACCCTAGAGAACATGAGTAATTCCCATGATGTTTTACAGATGCCTTGAGGATCACGAGATTTCTCCCATGAATCACTACGTCCATCTGCCTCTGCTCCAGCAGCGACATGCTGGTCAGAACCATGACCTCAGTGGTGTGACTTGTCCAGATCAGTTTGGATTCATCACGATGATACCCTCTGGGACAAGAGCAATACAGACCCACCATCTCACCTGTCTTGACAAACGTCTCGGTGAGTCTCTGGGGGCATACACCTGTGAATATGGGGCACACATTTTACATCATTTTAGTGTGTAAACTGGTTTATGGACAGTAGAAAATAATATACTGTAAACTGCATTTATCCATATCTACATTTATATATCCCGACTTCGATTTTCAAATGTTAACAGCATACATAGATAGACAAAAATTAAATGTCTGTGATTTGCTTACCTGTTAATAATGTGAAGAAGAGGAGAAGAAGAGAAGGATGCATTTTCACTGTCCTCATGATGAAACTTCACATCCGGTTCCAGCTGTCTTTGTGTCACCTGGTAAAAAATGTCCTTTATATACTAGCTGCTGATCACATCTGCAGAGTTAATGAGTTTCCACTTGACACTATATACTAGACCACAGCTGAAAAAGCATGACCAACACTTCCTGTTTATATTTACATTTAGTAGAGTAATGTTGTACAAGATATTAATTTAGTAAAAGGCACTTATACCATGAAAAACTTTAATATTTTTACATAAAAAAATGTTTGAATAATAGCTGTTACCTCTAGTCAAATTTGAGGTACATGTAATAATGTAGGAAATGGACACAAACACATGATGTTAGATTACTGTAAGAGGAGAGTGAATGAGTTTGTGTTTAACAAATGCTAGAAATTTCTAAAATCCTCTGTAGCTCATTATTTTGTTTTTGTTTCTGTTTTCCTGAAAATAGGATCCTAATCGTAAACTATTGGTACAGCTGTGAAATCTGTTGAGTCACATATATTTGAGCAACTTACGTGACACAGAGTTGACTTTGTAACTTTGGAAACAGTGAGGGTCAGAGTCCATGTTCAATTTTTTATTATTCTATTTGGACATTAAAACAAAACAAGCACAGAAAGATAGTTACACACACACACACACACACACACACACACACACACACACACACACACACACACACACACACACACACACACACACACACACACACACACAGATAGATACTTATACAGTATAATAATAATCTATTATAAATTAATTTAATACAAGGTAATCAGTTTATGTTCACCCTATGTTTATATGCAATTTAGATTAATTTGAAAATTAATGACAAATATGTTTTCATACAAATGTAGCAACTTAAATTCAAATGAAGTATAGTACCTGAGTATTTACTTCCATTTCACCTGTCCTTTCTAAGTATATCACCCTAAATATGTCTGTACTGTTGAGTGTTGGAAACTGTGAGCTGAAAACCGGTTTCTAATGTTTGACCATTGTTTAGGCTCTTATATTTACCCTTTGAAAAGATGTTCTAAGGGCCTCTATTATGTGCAAGTATGCATAATTATAAATATTCATGGTTTTCCAACAGGAATATATGTCCTGACCTCTACAAGCACCCCATAAATAGAAGAAAAAAAAAAGATGTCTCTCTTTTCCTCCCTCAGCCGAGCAGAAAATATTTCCAGTGAAGTGTCATTCGGGTTTGAGGTCAACCATGATGTAACAGTAAATTTTGCATCTTCTTCAGAAACATTATGTATGCTCAGAGTTTGCTTTGTGCACACACACATACACACACACCGTGCACAAACATCCACTTCTTGAAAGGTCCATACCTAGCTTCAGCTACGGTGAATGTAAATAAACCACACGTCCATGTCTATGACCACAGAAACAGATGCTATACAGGCATCCTTAAAATACATGACCCGAGTGAATTTTTAGGCAAGAAACTTCAAAGATGTATTTGGGACTGAAGGACCATAAATACATTTGTTAATATGACCATCAGACCAATTGTAACTTGATACGGGCAAAAGGCGGGGTACACCCCAGATGAGACGCCAGCTCATTGCAGGGCCACACATAGACAATCATTTACGTGGACACTCCTACCTATAGGTGGGAGGAAGCCGTACTGTAAAAGACCAGTCGCCACTTGGCAGTTCACATAATGAAAATGATGACATCACTGATGACATCATCATGCATTGTACTTGAATAAGATCGACAGACATGCGTCTGTTTTTTCCCCATGACCTTTGTGTCTGCACGTGCAGTTTCCGTTTCAGTGCACCCTGAGATCAGATTAATAAGCAATCCCAATTAACACATGTTCTATCTTGGTTATCAGCATGACAAGTTATTAGGGGTCTTATTATTTTATTTATTATTATTCTTGGGTCTATTAAAAAAAATTCTACACATTAAATAAGCTACATGCCTACAATTCCTGGTGCAATCACCCGACAATATATTCGTGATTGCCTCATACATTTTTGTCTTACACTCTAGCGATGACAAACACAATGAAACTTGATCTCGTTGGACTGCTTTGTTGTAGTTTCCCTGAAAGCGCACTGACTCCGCGCTGCGCCCTGGAGACCGGCACCGGTGCGTCCGGCGCATCGCTGAGGGCAACCAGCGCACTGGAACACGTCTCTACGGTCTCGACAGTCACAAACAAGCAGGACTGAGACGTGGATTTCCTTCGGGATTATTAAAGTATCTATCTATCTATCTATCTATCTATCTATCTATCTATCTATCTATCTATCTATCTATCTATCTATCTATCTATCTATCTATCTATCTATCTATCTATCTATCTATCTATCTATCTATCTATCTATCTATCTATCTATCTATCTATCTATCTATCTATCTATCTATCTATCTATCTATCTATCTATCTATCTATCTATCTATCTATCTATCTATCTGACCCAGGCTCAACTTCATTGTGCGGGTCGTCTTTGGGCGAAGATGAACGATCTCCTGCGGGTGGTGTCTGAAGCGGACAAACGGACTTTACCGACTCTCTCCCAGCTCCCTGAGAACGGTCTGACAATGACAGCTGCTTTATTTTTTTTTAGGTTTTTCTTTAAATGTTTCAGGTTGTTTTTATTAAATATATGGCCATTTACTGCTAATAAAGTACCAGTGAATCATTCATGACGTCACCATGCAACCTCTATGCGTTTCCGGCAGATATTAAGAGTATCTGGGTTGAAGTATCCAACTACATTGAGCATAAGATGACCTTACAAAAGGTTAGTCTGTCTGTCTGTCTGTCTGTCTGTCTGTCTGTCTGTCTGTCTGTCTGTCTGTCTGTCTGTCTGTCTGTCTGTCTGTCTGTCTGTCTGTCGTTCACTTTATCTGTATCTGTATATCTCATAGGGGGTCCATGTGCCAGGACTGGGGACCTTCACCTTCTCCCAGCAGAAGTTGGACTTAGGAAACAAGTGCATAATGATCCAACGACCCATCTTCGTCCTGTCTGGGAAATTAGCTCAATCTGTGTGTTTAAAGCAGGTCAGGCCACTGGCTGAAGGTGAGCCTTAATAAGAAAGTCAATGATGATCAATAAATTCTCATTATAATTTGAAAATCTCCTCCTCTCTGGATGACATAACCTCAACATCTCAGTTGTACTTAACATGTAGTGAAATATGTTTGAAAAATTAAATCATGCTGTTTCTTGAGATGAAAGAAACACTTGTAAAGGTGAATGTGTGGTTACAACTAACACACCATAAGGCTGGAAACAAGAGAGAAAAGTCTATCATTCTACGCCACTAAAACTTTTGAGTAAAAGCTGAAGGTAGGATTGTTTACTCATTTAATGGCATATTTTATATTTTAACATTTGACAAGCTAGAAGCTACAAACAATTTAAAAACTCTCACGTTGATCATTTTGGGTCAAAATTCATGATTTTTCATTTAAACCAGGAAACTAAACAATGCGCTGGACCTTTACCACCCTCTACCCATCAATTAGACTCACTAGTTTGGATTTAAAAGATAAGTAGCATTAACAAAAAAACACTAAGGATTTGTGTGTGTGTGTGTGTGTGTGTGTGTGTGTGTGTGTGTGTGTGTGTGCGTGTTCCTCGCAGCAATGCACCTGGCAGTGGTGCAACTGAACTTCATGGCGGTGGCTCAGGAGACATCCCTCGGTCGGGACGTGGTAGAGGGCTGCATTCGAGAAACACTAGTGCTCCTCTCCAGAGCTTTGGCCTCTGAAGTGAATGTGTTCCTCACCTTATATGGAATTGGAGTTTTGTACTTTAAAAACAAAAAGGTGGCTGCCATTGATTTATTGATTGATTGAATGACAATGACATTATACCAATCTGATCTACTGTTATTCAAAGGTGCGGATGAAGTTCAACCGAGATTTTATTAATGCAATGGATGGAAATGGTCATTTGCTGTTAGCTTTTAACAATGTGAGTATAAAGAAGTACACGTGTGTTACGTGTTGTGGTGTATCGTGATACTAGAGTATGGAGATTGTTCGTCATTTTGACCTGCAGAGACCCGGGAGCAGTATCTCCTTATTGTCTGCTGGACTGGCCAGCTTTCAGAAGCCACAGACTGCCGACTCAACCGCCCTTCCAGCTGTCTGCTCTCCTCAGTCAGAAAATAACGACAAAGATCACTGGAGTTCATCACAAGACCCAGACCGGAAGATCGCTGGAGGTGAAAGATCTTGTTTTAGAGGCAGACAACCTGACATTTAATATCATCAAGACACAACAACAAGCTTTTGCTGCCTGCTGAAACGAATGTTTCGTTAAAAACATCAACAGGATGTAACAGGCTGAGATACAACACAGAAAGAATAGTTAATGGGTTGCAGAATCAATCAGAAATGATATAATTTGGAAATCAGATAAATGCATTAATTTTTAAAGTAGCGTTCCTATGAAGGGTATTGTGTGTCTCCTGTAGAAGTTCTTCAACAGAGAGAATCTAAATTGCATCAAAAACTGCAGACGAGAGCTGACAGTCTGTCCCATCAACCTCATCCGGTGTCTCCATCGGAGGCCACAGACAAGTAATACACACACACACACACACCCACACACACACACACACACACACACACACACACACACACACACACACACACACACACACACACACACACACACACACACACACACACACACACACGAGCACCCAGACGGACAAGCAGACACACTCCGTGAGAATGACAATGCTGGCAGTGCATGTGGTCGATGTTTCCAGGCAGATGAGTCAGAGAGTTGAGAGCTCAGTGGTGGTCTTGTATTGTTACAACCCCACAGGCAGTTTAAAGCCCTATAAATGATGCACTGCTTCCTGTAGGACTGAGTCCTCTTCTACCATTACCTCTCTACACAACAGGCAGCAGCCACACGCACACAGACACACACTTGGACATTTCTAACGAACAATTGAATTAATTATTCTTCTTCATTTGTAATTAAACATGCCATCTATGAGCAATTTAATTACAAGGGAAGTCAAACTGGAAAACGCGACATTAGAACAGCATCTGTTTCCCCTTCCAGGCCCACCACCTCCATCTCACAGCTACAAATGGCTCCCAAGCAGGAAGAATCTCGTGTCAGTGTCAGCTGTGCTGATCACACCCGTGCCGGACAGGTGAAGTGTATTCATGTGTGTGTGTGTGTGTGTGTGTGTGTGTGTGTGTGTGTGTGTGTGTGTGTGTGTGTGTGTGTGTGTGTGTGTGTGTGTGTGTGTGTGTGTGTGTGATGAATGGATGTGTCCACAAAGTTTTAAAAAATCTAAAATTAGGCTGTATTCACTTTCCTGGTGGACGAGCTGAGAAGTGAGTCTTTCCACTGGGAGTTAGATCGTTAGAGGTATTAGTATTGTAATACCGCTTAGGAAAATAATGATATACAGTATTTAAATTATTAAATTACTGGTTATGATTGCAGGAGCTGTGTTACCTGTGTATGCAGCGAGCCAGAAAAAACATTCCGGTGTTCCTGAGGGAGCAGCAGCAGAAGGAGGAGAAAGAACAGGAGAAGCTTTTACTCCTTAAAGCACAACAGAGGGATGAGCAGTGCATGAGCCAAGAACAGGTGTGTGTGTGTGTGTGAAGTGTGTGAAGTGTGTGAAGTGTGCATGCATGTTTCAACATTTGAGTGATCACAAGATAAAATGTGTGTTTCATCCCATTGGTCAAAATTATGATAAAATATGTTTTTGTGTGTATTAGGCAAAGCTCAATGAGCAACGTAAGCATGCAAAGCAGGTTGCAGCATTCAACTTGGAAATGTGTAAGAAGAAAACCTGCTGCCCTCCCGTCCCTGTGAGTAGAACCTGGTCATTAAAATCCCGTTGACCTCAGTAATGATAGACGTTTTCAGCTGCAGGCTTCTGAAACACGCAGCAGGAGAGCAACAGGTGAACATGTCTGAAGCACAACCAAACATTCATAGTTTTCTTAAAATAAGTAATAATTTTATTTTTTTTAAATGTAACACTTTCATGGTGGAAAAAACATTAAAAGGATGTTTAAGTTTGCTATATAATCTCAAAACACTTAAGTTTTGTTTGGCATAAATTTAAGACTTTTAATGTCAGTTTGAAATATTTTAACAAATTAAATCCTGCAGTTTCAGGTATATTGTAACTTTTATATATAATAACAACACAGATGCGCACACACACACACACACGCACGCACGCACACACCACACACACACACACACACACACACACACACACACACACACACACACACACACACACACACACACACACACACACACACACACACACAGAGAGAGAGAGATAGATACTTATACAGTATAATAATAATCTATTATAAATTAATTTAATACAAGGTTATCAGTTTATGTTCACCCTATGTTTATATGCAATTTAGATTAATTTGAAAATTAATGACAAATATGTTTTCATACAAATGTAGCAACTTAAATTCAAATGAAGTATAGTACCTGAGTATTTACTTCCATTTCACCTGTCCTTTCTAAGTATATCACCCTAAATATGTCTGTACTGTTGAGTGTTGGAAACTGTGAGCTGAAAACCGGTTTCTAATGTTTGACCATTGTTTAGGCTCTTATATTTACCCTTTGAAAAGATGTTCTAAGGGCCTCTATTATGTGCAAGTATGCATAATTATACATATTCATGGTTTTCCAACAAGAATGTCTGTCCTGACATCTACAAGCACCCCATAAATAGAAGAAAAAAAAAGATCTGTCTCTTTTCCTCCCTCAGCGGAGCAGAAAATATTTCCAGTGAAGTGTCATTCGGGTTTGAGGTCAACCATGATGTAACAGTAAATTTTGCATCTTCTTCAGAAACATTATGTATGCTCAGAGTTTGCTTTGTGCACACACACATACACACACACCGTGCACAAACATCCACTTCTTGAAAGGTCCATACCTAGCTTCAGCTACGGTGAATGTAAATAAACCACACGTCCATGTCTATGACCACAGAAACAGATGCTATACAGGCATCCTTAAAATACATGACCCGAGTGAATTTTTAGGCAAGAAACTTCAAAGATGTATTTGGGACTGAAGGACCATAAATACATTTGTTAATATGACCATCAGATCAATTGTAACTGGATTCTTAACATTTCTGCCTGAGACAGTTCATCTAGATCTTCAGATTTATCTCTGGGCGCTCAAATAAAGAAAAGAAACATTACATATGTTATTATATAGTCTTATATTATAATATACAGTATATATTGTATTTTATAATATTATATTCTATTATATAGTATTATATATAAAACTTTACATCACACTTTTAACACTGTTGTCAATCACTGCCGTCTAACAGCAGCTTGTTATAATTCAGCGATTGCTGCTTGTGTTTAGACTTCCTTTATCTTCCCAACTCGGCCTCTCACGCCTCTCAGACGGATTCAGCAGCATCGCTACATGACAGAGCTCCAGAACCAGATTGAAGGTCGTCAGCGTCATGAGGCTCAGGAGCAGGAGAGCCGTCTTCTCATGGAGCAAGAAGATCGGGTCCAGCTGGCCCAGGAGTGAGTCTGTAACAGCAGAATTGATCAGGCATTAACTGATAATTACCTGATTGGTTTCTGTAACAAGTGTGTACTGAAAATTTTAGGCTAGCGTTGCAGAAAGCTCAGCAGCTCCAGCAGAAGTATGACACAACGAAGCATTACAAGACGGCTCTGGACACCCAGGCAAGAAAACATTACTTAAAGTTGAATAGCACATTTTATTTTGACTTTGTATGCCAGTTTTAAAAAAGGTCTTTAATAAAACCTGAGTCTAATATTATATCATTTCAGATTTACACTCTGAGAGCACATATTAGAGTACTCTAAAACTCGCTAATACTAATAATACTATCACTACTAAAAATACTTTTATTGCTCATACTTAAAGACAGGCTTAGACATTTCAGATAAGAAATTGCACCACATTGAACATAAAAGTGGTGTGAAAATCTGCAGCATGGGACTTTTTTCTTTCCCTTCTGAAGGTAATTAGAAAAAAACAACTGCTGATACATGCTTACAGTATATGACAGGCCTACTGGGGGGTTTCACACTTGTATTTAGAGGCCAGAGTGTATTCAGTGCTACAGATGAGCAAAAACAGAACTGTGCTCTACTGTCAGCAAGAACTGACAAATAAAAATACAGTATTATGATCTGAGTCTAGTCTAATCAATAATTATCATTATCATTATCATTATGTCATCATTCTAAATAGGATCGTACATATCCTTTACTGCACTATTAGGGTTAATACTATTGCATGTCTAATTTCTACATCTCTTAAGACAAACAAAACCAGTTAAATGATATATTGAGAGTAAAGGTTAAATTAGAAGGCGTTCAGGGAAGTGGTCTGATTCCTGGTCTATTGTGAGTAATCTTACTCTCATGGTCCCTTTTTCCTGTCACATTCTCTCATCCGTCCTATCAAAGGCAAAATAGCCTACAAAGTGTCAAAACGCAGTAATACATAATGTTAGAATATAAATTTTAAAAATACAGTATTTTCCGCACTATAAGGCGCACCTAAAAGCCTATAATTTTGTCACAATCCCGTGGTGCGCCTTGTAATCCGATGCGCCTTGTATTTGGATTAATATTAATATTAGTCTTGGTTAAAAACAAGTTCGCTGAAAAAAAGCCGGCAGTCTGGCCAGCAGTCATGCCGCACTCAGCCACCAGGGGCACCCTCACAAGGTATTCGGGCCTACGCCCCCTAACAACGGTAGTCAAGGGGCGTCGCTGAAGTGGCGGCTCTCGCTGACTTGCTGTCTGACGGCAGAGCACACTGTAGGAGCACCGGTGACTGGCTACGACAACGTAACAAAACATAAGGAACTTTCAAAAATTCAATTAATACAGTTTGACTGACTGACTGATCTCAGTATTTCCCAACTACTGTGGCGCCAGAAATAACCCACTTTAAACTTAATTGGTCTAAAAAATGCCATTGTCCTGTCATCTGGAATCTTGTGACGGTCCATTGTATTAGTCTGTGGAAACACACGGAGAAATTGGCCTAAAGGTGAATGAAAGACCCTCAAAGCTGAACGTCAAGCTTTTTCTGAAATTTCAAGAGCAGAGTCACTGCTAGACAAAGGTACCTGGTGTGCTGCATTGATTTACAAATGTAGTTGATAGCTCTGGGCGGGCGGCGGAGGGGCGCATTTAGGCCCTGTCCACACGATGCCGGAACTTTTTGAAAACTTTTTTGTTGTGTTTATGCCTTCCGTCCACACGACAACGCAGATATCCAGAGCGAAAATGCAACTTTTTGAAAACGCTGGCCTAGGTGGATTTTTTTTAAAAATGCTGGGTGTGCATTGTCGTGTGAACGGTGTATCCCCAACTTTTTAAAAACGCTGACGTCTTGCCTGCGATGAAAACCTCTGTGACGTCATACAAACATGATGGATGTATGATCCTTGTTGATGGCAGTGTTCTTGCAGGCGTTTTGTGACGACAAAACACAGAGGATTCCTATTGGATAAAAGTTGACTCAATACTGCCACCACATGGTTTGGCATGCTTATAGCCGTCTTCGAAAACGCACTGATGCATTTACGTGTGGACGGAGATTTTTTTGAAAACACTGTCGTGTGGACGCGAATCGTTTTTGATGCGTTTTTAAAAGTTGCGTTTTCAAAAAAAATCCGTCATCGTGTGGACGTGGCCTTAAGACGGCAAAGTGATCAAGTGATCAGGTTTCCATGATGAGGCTCAGAATGGCTTAATTGAAATAACAATAGGGATGTTCACAGCTGACTAAAGATACAGTCATGAATGCTCTAGCTAGTGGACGGATAGCACAACTATTTTTTTTAAATCTATTTACATTGTTTTGTTATATGCGCCTTATAATCCAGTGTGCCTTATATATGGAATAAATTATAAAATAAACAATTCATTAAAGGTGTTTCATTCAGTTTTCTTGACAATTCACACATTGTCTGAACATTCCAGTAAATTTTTGCGGTCTTTGTCAAGTGTTCTGTTTGGGAATCAAAATGTTATTTGAGTAATGAACACAGCATTGTCACGCATCCTGTGTTTCCTACTTCAGAACAATGTAATGCAATTCAGTTCCTTAAAAGAATTCTCCAGTAAATCATTACAAACAAAAACAAAAAAATTGGTGTATATCATGTCAATATTACAACTGCATTTAAAATGTTCCACCTCTTAGGTAGGAGATAAGAAGTGCAATGAACTTCCAGAGATTCAGTCCAACAACTCCTGGTCCATCTGCACTGAGACAGCCGTCAGTAACACAGAGGGCCGTGAGAGGGCACAGAAGGTCACCACCGTTTCTTATTGTTGCAAGAAAATAAACAACTTTTCATTTGTGGTCTCATAAATTTAACAGAAATGCATCTACTTTTTAAAGTCCCACTAATATTTTCAACTGATTTAGCTTATTTAAATGTCTACTACATCATGATGCTGAGTGATGAAACTGCGAGTACTAACAGCTCTTCCAGGTGAACTTCAGTGCTGCCATTCAGAGGAAGAATAAAGAAATGCAAAGTCATCGAGAGCAGCTGGAGATGGAAAGAGAAATTCTTAAAAACAACAAAAAGGAGTGAGTAAATAAAGGGTGAAACGAGCAGAATAGCTAACAGCGATGATGTGGAAACTATGGTAGTGGGTGTTTTCCCTGTCCAGGTTAATAATGAGCTGCATTAATCGGTTTGAGAGGAAGAGAGATATCTGTAAGTCACTACGGGAAGAGTGGAGTCACAGTGCAAAGGTCAAACACCAACGAGAGGAAGAGGAGAGGCGCTTCCTGAGGTGTGTGGTCTGATTCATCTTGCTCCTTCAAACACCTAATGTTTTAGCTATCATCTGATTGTGATGTACTTTACCTAAAAGGCACATCATAGCCAAAAGTATTTCTGCAGGATGACATGATTTCCAGATTCCTCATTCATCCATCCCTACTTTATTCTGTGTTCAGGTCTGCTGGTCAGCTTCTGGTAGATAAGCTGGACCAGTACAAGCGTTGCTGCCAGTGTAAGAGGAAAACCACCAACTATGGAGCAACCAACATCTGGAAAGACTCTCATCACTTCTCTGGCTCCCAGTTCATAATCTGATGAACAGTAATGGGTCTTGAATATTGATATCTTATTAACAAATATTGCTTTAACCTTTATAACTCATTTTATGATGATCCATTTTTACGGAGTCCCTGAGGTGACATGGAGAAAAAAAAAAAGCATGGAGAGAAGAAGAAAAAAAGCTCCATCTTTGCGAGATCTCGCAAAAGTTTTTTCTCCATGTCACCTTAGGGGCTCCGTACATTTTAAAAAAAGGTGGTCAGAAAATAATTTTAGCATATGTGATGTTTATCGAGTCATTATGGCATGTGTTGTTTTTACTCACTTTTACTGTGACATTTATTCTTATTTCTTTCCTAATTAATTTTATTGGAGTTCTTTAGTGTTTGTGGTGCTTCTATTTTATGTAGTGTAGTTTTCCTTTTTTATATTTATGTTTAACAGCCGTATGATACAATATCCACCTGTGACATTTAATAAAGTCATGCAGTCAGACATTTGCCTGCCCCAATGGGCTTAAGAGACCTGGTGTATTAGTTTGTGTGTGTTGTTGGAGACAAGCAGGCGGGGGCTGCTCATTAGTTACTTACTATACTTTAACAGATTGCTGTCCCGTAGCTAACCATGACAGATGATGGTGGAAGTTCCCTGTGATAAAATACATACAGATACATAGAAATTCATTACTGAGAGAAGAAAGGCAAAAGGGTCTTTGCAAGGTTCCAGACTTCCAGTGACTGCAAGGATAGGATAGAAAACACAAATCTATAAATCAGTGTGTTGTCATCAGAAAAAATTCAGACAAAACTGACAGATGGACCCCAAAAACATGACCGGAGAGTAGAATCAAAATTAATTCAAGACCGGAGTTCAAAACCCCAACTAATTAGTCCAAACTGGCAAACAAAGCCAACGAGGAGCAGGCAACAGAGAGAATCAGTCATAGATATTCAGGCAGACAACAGGAATGCAGGAAACTTGGACAAACACTAACGATCTGGCAGAGAACTGAGGGCTGAGCGGAGTGTATGTAGGGTGGAGACCGATTGAGAGATGGGTTGCAGGTGACTGTGAGGAGTATGACTAGTAGAAAAGAACCGAAAAGAAAAAATGTGGGTGTGTATGGAGAGTTTAAATAGAAGATAAATGAGCTTTAGCATTATGACTTTTTTCATCTGGCTGATGTCCCAGTTCTCCCTGTTTACAGTTTCTGTGGAGCCAGACCCCCTAAATGAGTGCCCAGAGGCAATTCTAAGGTCATAATACTTGAACACAATGAACACGTATGCACAATCACACACTTGCTGATCAATGCATACACACACGCACACATACACGCACGCACACACACATGCATGCACAGTGAACTTTAAAAATCAACAGATCGTCCATTAAACTATGTTAAATGAAGTCAATATATAAACACCAGGTTACATGTGTTTCTATTTGCATGAGCAGATATTCTTATACATGTTCAGGGACTGAACACAACTATCTAAAAATCATATTAAGAGAACACTCAAACACAGAAAACATGACAAATGTCAGTTACTGACTGCATATCACATCTAACTCAGTTCAAAAATGGTTCTAAGGCCACGTTAACAGCGAGAGGCACCCTGAATGCCTGATTAAATTAGTTGACCTGCAGCTGTTCCACAAGCTAGCATGAGATGAAGCATGTGATGCATACAAAATCTGTGTCCCTCCTAGAAGATCTTAAACTTTAATACAAAAAATTTTAATGTTATGATTACTTATCTAGTACTTCTACTGCTGTGATGTACATATTGATTCACACCCATTTACACCCTACTGCTATGTGTTTTTCTATCACAACAGCTTGTGTGTGTCATTCTACCTCTAAACAGAGAGAAAAAAATTGCTGTCCTGTTACTTTCAACAGATAAGATGGCTAAGTCATGTTTCAGTTGTGTTGCCTTCAGTGGATGCAGAGAAGAATTCCAATGTGTGGGTACATCCTGGACTCCTCCACATAAGGAGAATTACAAAATATACTCTTTTGAACTTTACGATGTGTGCAAGAACATATTACTATTTAATGACACTTGGTTGAAGCACTCACTGTGATGGTCCTCCATGATTTGGATGCTACACAGATCATCTGCTGCAGAGTAGATATCGTATTACTGCATATATACATATTATTACTGCATATATACACAACTTGCTGTCTGATACAATGGGAAGCATCTCTCACTCAGCCTCTGACTGGCTTAAACCAGAAGATTTGCTCATGTTTATTTAAACAGTCTTTGTTTAAATGCAGAAAAAGCTTTCCGTGCTTGTTCACTAATCCATTTTCTAGCAAAGAATATATTTTTTGGACATAAAATGTTGGAAGAAATACTGAGGATTTAAGATTTGGAAACATTAGACAAATGTAATTATAAAGTGTCATTGTCATCTCTTACTAGGCTTATGAAGGTGATATCAGAAAATCCGAGTCATTAGAGTGGATTGCTGGGTGATTAGGAGGGTGGAGGCCACAGCCTTGGGGGACCTCAGACAGCAGGAGACCAACTACATACTTAATGTTGTTTGTAATGGGCTTGATGACTGTGACCCAAGGGTGGGGTTCTGAGACTCTAATCGGGCCCTTGTATAATTGGTTTTAATGTGAGTTGTTTTCCTCTCAAGTAAACCTGTGAAATTAAGGAAATTTGTGACACATGGTGAACATCCTCCACTTCCCTCTGCTGGTTACCTTCTTCCGGGGCCAACTTCACTCTCAAGACCACTTAAATGGGAATGGAGTGAGTGTGAGTATGTGTGTGCTTTCACGTTTTTAAATTCCCAGCACAATAGTTTCAATGAACATCCATCCTTGTGTCGCTGGCAGGCAGATTGCAGTTGGCTGTCGACAGTTACTGTCAGGGAGTCATTGTACATCCAGATGTTTCCGACCTGCTTACAGGTCATCCCACAATGACCATAAACCAAACGCATTGTAGGAGGGGGTGGGTTGTCATTGAAAGACAACCAACAAAGGATGAACTGCTTACAGTCTGGGACAAATTAATAACGAATGCCAAGAGCTCAAAAGGTGATAATCTAGCAATAAAAATAACACAAAAGGAATTGCGTTTCATATAAAACAAACAACAAATAACCTTTCTTTATTTGTCATTATACACATACACAGACGGTACAATGAAATTTCAAAAGCCAGATGGAGTGTTGGTCCAGAGCCGCTGCACCCCGGGCGCGCCGCCACTACGGTCCATATTGATTGATGAAAGATAAAATACATTGCTCACAATGAATGAATGTAAAATGAACAAACCAACAAAGTAATGAATGAATGAATGGATGTATTGCTAGACATTAGGTGCAATATCACTACAATAAAGTAATAATTTTAGAATTATGTCACACTTACAAACCTGCATTGAGCGACACACATGGGGTGGCAGTGGCTCAGCAGTAGAGCAATCGTCTTGAAGACAGGAATGCCCCGCCATCGGGGATTCGAATCCCGCTCCCGCCAGAACATTCCACCGAGTGTCAGTCGATGATGGGAGGTATCGGCTCACCTCCTAGCCACTGCCGAGGCGCCCTTGAGCAAGGCGCCGTCCCCCCTACAAGCTGCTCAATTTGGGGCGCGTTACAGACGCCGCTGCCCCGTCACTCTGCCTCCTGATGTGTGTAGTTTGATGTGTACCTGTATGTACTAACTGCATGCTTACAGGCCCCCTTGTGTGTTGTGTTCAGGGGGCCTGTATACTATACTAACCTGAGTGACAATGTAATTTCCCCTGCGGGATAAATAAAGTATACAACAACAACAACAGTGATTTAACCAATGACAGGCCCACATTCTACTATACCAGGCATCTTCCACACACTATTTGGTTCTTTATTTGGAGCAAACCCAGTTTCTCAATCATTTCAAAATCCTCATACTTTAAATACTGAGGTACTAAATTGCAATTCTTAAATTTGTAGAGGAACAGTCAAAACTATTCCTCGCATTGGAACTTGCATTTCATATTTGTAATGAATCAATCAATCCATTTATGCTTCTGTTGTGTTTCTATGGTGATGTTTTAAGGGCCACCAGCATGCAGGGTGATATTGTAACATACAGTGCAAACTAATACCACAAGAGGACGTTTTTACATAATGCTTATATATACAAAATTAAATGTGCTATGTTTACTTTATGAACCAGTAAAGTGTCTGATCTGACATATTTTAGATCCTTTTAACAATTCTGAATCTGTGTGTGGTAGATAGTTGTATTTTAACAGTGCTTTGACAGATTTGCATTCCTGTATTAATCACCCTTCTTTTTAAGTGTAAACCAGGTGTCTCAAATTCACAGTGCAGACAATATTTTTTGACCCCTGGTTGACGTATCACAATCTCATTGATCAGAAACACACATAAGCTTCCATAGAGGACTCAGAGGAATCATACAATTTTATGACAACTAAATACTTTCACAGATTGTTAATTTCCTTTCCAAAATGTTTTGGATCAGTTTTCGACAGTTTTCTCAAGAGTTTCCTGTTTGTCTGATATCCAGATCAGAAATATTACTGATTATGATCCTCCCATAGTTCTAGTTCAGTTCTAGTTTTGTACTCGGATATGTTTTATAAAATAATGAATAAACATGTAACTGTAATGTGATGTTAGGTACTAAAACCTATATGAAAAGGTTTTATTAGTTTTTTCAGGTTCAATCCCTTATAAGAAAACAGAGCATTTCTGTGATCAGATCTCTCTTGTAAAAGAGCTTTATAATCAGGGACTTCCGATTAAATAAATGATAAATAAAATAAAGTTTTAAATAATGTGTGAAGCTTCATTGTGTAGCGTGTCTTGGAGAACGGTGCCCGAGGATTTCCCAGCATGCCGTGCGGGTGTAATGGGGGGGTGGTGGTGGCTGGGAACCGTTATTATGGCCAGTTTTGGAGCTGTCTGGTTATGTGTGTACGGTGTTGTGGTGGGACGTTTATTTGCTTACTGTGTTAACTGTTGTTGATGTTGTTGGCTAGCTTTTGTGTGACACCATGACTGTACAGTACTTCTGTTTTCATGAGACTCCACTGTGAATGTGATTTACATTTGAGTAAACAGTAAATGGCCTTCTTTGATCAGATTTCCTGTTTCAGATTTCATCATCTCGTGATTAATCTCAACCACGTTACATTGGTGTCAGAAGTGGGATCATCACTATGACGGAATTGATGAATGTCATCGAGGATCTTATTCAACACATAGAAGCCATGGAAGCAGCCCGTCGCAAGACAGTGAAAGGGATCTCTAGTGGACGTCAACAAGTGAACCTTCCGGTGCAGTTTGCAGCACAGTTCAACAAATGGTCTGCAGAAGAAACAGCCGTACAAGTTGCAAGTTGCGCACTCCTCCTCACGGCTTGTTAGGGGAGTCTCTGCAGGTACGCCAGCAGCGCTCACCTGACAGACTACTGAACTAAAAACAGCCTTAATGAGGAGATAGAAGATCCCTGTCTGTGTGTGTATGTGTGTGTGTGTGTGTATGTGTGTGTGTGCGCGTACGCACTATGAGCTGCTGCAAAGCTAAAAGGAAGTTGCTGCAATCCTCCCTGGGATCACAAATATCTTTAATTTTCCTTTTATGACATCTAATTAGTAATTCTGCCCAGATTCTTTGCTTTGAATAAGAACTAATTATACTAAAAGGTCGTTCCTCCACCTCCAGGAGAACTACTGCAAACTGTTGGAGACCACCACCTGCCACATACTCCTTAAAACGCATCAGGTGTGTGTTTTACACCGCGTTTGAAATGGCCAACACTTAACCCAACGCCGAGTCGCCACAACCCCTGGACGGGATGCTCACGCTGCAGAAAACCTTCGGAGAAAACGTTCTCTGTTCCCTCACACACCTGTCCCGATTAGGCCCAAAAATGCACTACGTTTGGTTTAATTATATCATCCGCACTCACCAGAGCACCAGTGTTGGCATACCCGGCTCCACAGAGACCGTTCATCGTGGACAGTGACGCCAGCAATGTGGGAGTTGGTGCCGTGTTGTCTCAGGAAGGGGAGCATGGTGAACAGGTCGTCGCCTATTTCAGTCGTTCGCTCAGCCGGCCGGATGAGGAACTACTGTGTCACTCGGCGGGAATTGCTGGTTGTCGTCCCGGGTCTTCGCCACTTCCGTTCATACTTATATGGGCAGAGATTCCTCCTGCGCACGGACCACGCGTCGCTCACCTGGCTTCTCAATTTTAAAGAGCCAGAAGGAAAACTTGCAAGATGGCTGCAGATACTGCAGGATTATGACTTTGAGATTCGCCATCGGCCGGGGAGACTGCACATGAATGCTGATGCATTGTCTCGACGCCCGTGCGTGGAAGAGGACTGTCAGCTGTGCCAGCGGGCTGAGGATCGAAGAGCAGTTACACCCCGGGTGGCCGCCCTGAGAAATCCATCAGCATCCGGGGGTGGTCGACCACTGGACAGTGATGCAGGAGACCCCCTGACGCCATTGGGCTTCACAGACCTGGAACCTGAGCAGCTTCGTCATGGACAGAGCTAGGATCCCGCTCTCGCTTGTGTTTTGGACTGGACGGAGGCGGGCCAGAGGCCGAGCTGGGCGGAAGTCTCTCCTCTTGACACGGAAACCAAGACTTTGTACTCCCAGTGGTCCATGCTTACCGTACGGGGTGGCCTCCTGCACCGCCGATGGGAAACTCCTAATGGCAGCCGTGAAGTGCTTCAGTTGCTGGTGCCCCGCAGCCTTGATCATACTGTCCTCCAGCTGGTTCATGGTTCAGTGGGAGCAGGGCACTTTGGGTTCACCAAGACCCTCCATCACCTAAGGTCATGGTTCTATTGACCGGGATGCCGTCATGATGTGGAAATGTTTGTGCACCGGTGTGACACCTGCACTGCCAAAAAGGGGCCCACTCGGCACTCGCATGCACCCCTACAGCAATACCAGGCGGGGGCCCCCATGGAGTGGGTGGCTGTCGACGTGCTGGGCTCATTTCCCCATCATGGAACGAGGCAATCGTTATGTTGTGGTCGCCATGGACTACTTCACCAAGTGGCCGGAAGCTTATGCAGTGCCTGACCAGAGTGCAGTCACCACCGCCGAGTGCCTGGTGAATGAGATGTTCTGCTGGTTCAGTGCTCCGGAGGAGCTTCACAGCGACCAAAGGCGCAACTTCGAGGCCCAGGTGTTCGGTGAGGTCTGCCGAAGACGGCTAAGTGATCAAGTGATCAGGTTTCCCCGATGAGGCTCAGAATGGCCTCATTGACATTACAATAGCCATTCGCAGCTGACTAAAGGTACTCACAGTCATGAATGCTCTAGCTAGTGGACGGATAGCGCAACTACAGCCACTAGTTTTAAATCTATTTCAATTTTTTTATTAAATGCGTCTTATAATCCGGTGCACCCTATATATGAAATAAATTATAAAATAAACAATTAATCAAAGGTGCGCTTTATAATCCAGTGCGCCTTATAGTGCAGAAAATACTGTATATAAAACAGATGTCACCAAATCGAATGTCTTCAGGAAATTACTGCATTGCAATAACAAATGAATTGACACAAAATGAAAATTCCAACAAGTTTTGTTCATTGACTTTTGGTTTGACCAAAATGACACGTTCATTTTAGCCAGTTGAACTGATATATACGTAAATCTACAGTGCTAAAGGTCAGAAGTCCACTCTGTTCCTAAAGATGTCCATTTGTGACTGTGCCACTAATAAACAGACACTGCTCTCTAGAACACTGGAGCTCCTATAGTCAATATTATCCAAATGTCTTACAAAAATCTTGAGGAATAAATCTTTGGAGATACACCCTCCCATGTTTGTTATTCTAAGTGTCGGTAATGATATCAAGTCTTTATCTCTGGAAAAAAATCAAAACAACTACTGTATTACTTATTGTGACTGTGAAAGAACATTTGCGTTTAATTTCAAACTGGATCTGTTATTGATCAGTCATGTTTTGCAGCAGAACAGAGGTCCATGCCAGAGCCCAGAAACAACCACACCTTCTCCCTCAACCCCTGAACAGTGTGTATTACATGTGAACACATTCGTAAGCACACACACACACACACACACACAAGCAAGCAGGAAATGTCACATCCATGTTGAGAGAAATGTTATTTCCTTTCAAAAATATACTTTTACAGTGCTGCTGGAGCGTCCTCCTTTCCTTTTCCTCTTCCAACCATAAGGAACATCCTAATGGTTTACTTATATACACCTAAATGCAGGCACAGAAATTATTCATGATGATGACAGAGGTCATGACAACCCCAACACCCATGCTTTTTTTTGTCATCTTTGACCAGTTTCTTCTGAACAGTGTGCTTCCCCTTTTCATTACTTCTATTTTTTCACTTGGTTCAGTTTCAACAGTGAATTTATTATTTCACCGCACAGGTAACCATGATATTTTTGGTGTTAATTGCATCTAGAATTGTACTGTTTCTTATGGCTGCTAAGCTATCTTTAGCCCCAGTGATGTGTGATGCCCACGTGACCACTGAATGCAGAAGCTGCTGCGGCGCAGATTTTAAGCTTTTTTGACCAAACGGATGATGCTACACATATAAAACGTATTGTTCCTTCTATTTTTCATGATGATGAATAACATACTGTATATGGCACTTAAAATTAACTTTACTGTCCCTTTAATAGTTCAGCCAAACTATGTCAGAACTCACAAATCAGGAGATACTGTATTCACTTTAAAAAAATTTAATAAGAAAACAAATGATGATTAGGTTGACCGTGTTATATTTATCTATTTATTTTAAGGTTCTTGCTTTTAATCTCCCTCTCACCATGGATCGTTTTAAAGTGGGGACGATAAATATAAATGGAGCCAGAGAGGAAAAGAGAAGGGTGCCGGTGTTTGACACAACAAAGAGAAAAAAATATTGATGTTATGTTTTTACAGGAAAGGCAAAGAGCAAGGAGGTAGACTGGATGAAGGAGTGGGGAGGACAGGTGGCCCTCAGCCATCACAACATACTCAGTGGAGGAGCAGACTTCCTGTTCTCCAAAGCTTTTAATCCAACATCTCTGGAGGTCGTAAAGAAGAGGTGTACTTCAGCAAAGGCACAGTTTGAGCACAGATTTTAAGGATATTTATGCTCCAACAAATGGTACAGAGAGCTTTCAAGAAAAAAGCCAAACTACAATAAACTGCTGTGGCTTGGAGGATTTTTTATTCTTGGGTGGGGCTTTTCACTGTACCGAGAACGAGTCTTTAGACCTTTAACATGCAGAGCCTCACCCAGCGTCCCAAAACACTCTGAAACAGCTGTTGTATTATCACAGCCTGGTGGATGAAGTGTGACTTGTAAAAATGAATAGATATCAAGAGACAGAATGAACAAATTGAAGGACAGTGAGACTGTGAGAAGGCAGGCCTTTATGCCGGTAGGACCTGCAGCCACACCCAGCTCTTGGACACAACAGACGACATCCCTCATTTACACGGCCAGACACGACCTAGATCTGCAAGACAAATTTAAGAAGTGAATTATTTTTATGACCATTTGAATTTAAAAAAATATATATATATACACTGATTTACACCTTTAGAATTGACTATTCAGTTGGACTTCCATGCTTTCTTTATGCAGCCGCATGAGGAACAAAAGCAATAATCGTCTTTCCAATCCGGAGGTTTTATTTGTTTATGGTTCTATCAAAGCAGGAATATTTATCTTTCCAAAAACACAAATGATATTCTTCTACTCCAAATAGAAACAGACATATGCTCCATTACATGTCAATTATAGGAAAAAGACACAGCCTCACCCTGTCAAACAAAACTAACTCAATCACACTCGGCCAACAGAAATATCAAATGCTGCCTCGTGCATGGCTTGAAACAGCATGGGTTTTTTAAAAAACCGACATATGATAACGAACACCTTAACTCAAAACAACCTGTACCTGCATTTTATTTCAATATATGTTGCTTTTATGTCCTGTTATTTTTTCTGATAAGTCTTAGGAAACAATACTTTCCTATTTGGAGTAGTAATGGCATTTAAATGACTTCAATTGGTGATAATACATTGAAATTTAATAAACAACGGCTTACGAACAATTAATCTTACCAATAACCTCTTGGAACTAATTGTGTTTGTAGTTTGAGGACTACAGTATTTTCTGCACTATAAGGCGCACTGGACTATAAGATGCCCATTCAATGAATGACCCATTTAAAACCCTTTCATATATGAGGCGTACTGGATTATAAGGTGCATATGATTACTAACTGTGCCTTATAGTGTGGAAAATACTGCACTTGTATACAACATAGAAGCAGAACCTCAAAGTGGGAATAATATGACATAAAGAAAACGGACCTAGAGTATAATTTTATTTCTGTATTTATATATATACTGTATATATAAAAAAAACCTTTACTGAGTGTATTTAGGTCAGCAGGGAAAGCCTTGCCAGACAGAACGGCCCTCTTTCCCTACGAAATTGGAGAACACAAAAAACATCCACCTGCTCTTATTCTGAATCATTACATGAATTTGACAACTTTTTAAATTGAGGAAATAACTATGATTTCACAAAACCTTTTCTTTTCTGTCCAATCATTTTATGACTACTGTCAGAAAAAAATATTTTTTACAAAAGCAGAGCACTCTACTCTTGGGAGGATACTTTCAGAACATTCAACAAAGCAGTTAAGTAATTTTATGTAGTTCATGATCAACCGTCCAGCAGGATGTTATCTATTCATGTCCACCTGGAATGACATCATTTGTTGATACACAGAAGTCTGGAATGTTCTCCATGGTTTAGGACAGAAGGAGACATAAACAAGAACAGCTCTCATGGGAAGAGGTTTTTCCCATCACCATGCACACACAGATACAGTTCTCATGCAGACACAAGTTTGTATTTTTCTAACAATTACCTTCTAGTGTCTGACTCTTCATTGGCTGAAAATAGATCCTAATACAGTAGAGCTTTGTTAGTTAATACCATGCTAAATGTTAAAGAGAGGTTCTTGACTCATTCAGCATCGACAGAGGATGACTTTAGGAACACAACTCTAACCAAAATAGTTAATATTGCCAATAACATCGCATCCTGTCTGTGTGATTTGTTAAACACTGTTGCACCCCTGAAAAAAAAAGACAACAAAGCAGAAGACACTCTGCACCATGGTATAATTCAGACATTTTGCACTGTAAAGCAGAAAGCTATAAAGAGAAGATGTGATTGTCAACCAAACTTGAGGTCTTCCATTTAGCCTGGGGGGATAATCTTATAACACATAAAAGAACCCTCTCTCATGCTAGAACTGTCTACTTTATTAGATATAAGAAATTAAGAATAACCTGAGGTTTCTTTTCAGTACTTAGCCAGGCTAATCGAGAGCCATCCGTTGGTTGATCTATCTTCAGCTAAATCATTACCGTTTGCTCGAACCAATTCCAGCAACACTATTCAAAGCTGTGTTACCTGTGAATAACTCCTATATTAATTAAATATGCTAAATTCCTCATTGATTACTGGCTGTGTCTCACAAGTTTTTAAAGTTGTTACCAAATAATTCCATGACAGCCACAGAGAGTGGTCTGGTCTCAGTACTTGTCTCTTGGATCTCAGAGCTGCATTAGATGCTACTTTTCATAAAATTGTATGACAGATACCAACTTATTTAAATCTTATTTATGTAATAGATTCCAGTTTGTTTACTGTTCCATCCAAACTACAGTTAGTTATGGGTTTACTTTTAGAACCTGGACTCTTCACTCGTTACATAATTCCTCTTAGTAACATCTTCAGGAAGCACAAAATGAATTTTCATTGTAACACAGATGACACTCAGCTGTATCTATCACTGGAGCCAGTTGAACCAAACCAAACTTCAGGTTTGTCTTAAAGACATTAGAACTTTTGATACAAATGATGACAAATGACATGACTAATCCCGTTTTCAGGATGGCCTAATTCCTCTTGAAAACTCTGCAACCGAATCTAGAGCTAATTTCAAAATCATTCTCCTAACCTAACTCATAAAACTCTCATTGGCCAAACCCCAAAATTTACCTGTGACCTATCAGTGCCATACTATCCCAACGAGTACTTCTCCCTGAATGCTGGGTTACTTGCAGTTGCAAAAAAATAAACCCCAGACTGAGAAATAGTACTCTGTTATCCATTTATTTTTAACATTATAACACTCCGCATGTGGGGACATTGCTATGATCTGGGGTTGCTTCAGCTGGTCAGGTCTAGGTTCACAGACATGTTCAAAAATGGCAATGCCATGATTCATCCTTCCAAAATGTGAAAGAGTGATTCAGGAATCATCAGGCAGAAGAAGTGAATGTTGTGATATTGCATAAGTTTATCAAAATGATGTCATGGTAAGTGTGCTGCAATCAAAGCTAAATGAATTAAATATTTATTGTGGGACTTTTTCCCCCCCAGCTGCTTAGTGTAAATTCCATTAATAATGAGTTTTACTACTGTATATTCTTGCAACTATTACAAAACCAGATGGGATTGTCTGCGCCAAAGTGTTTGTGGATTGCAGCTCATGTCCATAATCAGAACGCAACAAGTAACAGAACATGAGTACAGTAATTGTTGTGGCTACCTGAAGCTAAGCCAAGCTGGATGCAGGCCATGTCCTACCATTTCCATCTACATTGTTTTCAGCAAGACAGCACTTCAACCTTTGCTTATTTATTGCAATGAAAAAACAAGATCTTCAGTAGTCTGAAACAGTGGACATGTCAGAGAGTCTCAGAACTCTCCATGCAAACGTCTGTCCTTCAAACCACTATGGTACAAACATTTGCATCCACTGCAGTGAAATTCTCAATAAGTGAATTTTCTTACTTTTGTCACTCTTGAATCAAATTAATTAAATTATCCTTCAAATACCCGTGACGTAATTTATTAAATGAAAGTTGTCTTAAAGACTCAATATCATGTAGGCCTCCTTTTATAGACACTTTTAGATCTGTGAGAATATGTAAAGATATCACTGATGTTACGCTATTATTTTTATACAGAGCCCAGAATGGAAATTTTTTTTTTTTAAAATGCTGATATGTATTTGCCAGCAGAATAACACTGGAAAACATTCCCACTATCACAAAAACATGGAAAACCCCTTTGTCGGAATGACGCAGAGATCTCCCTCTTGCTGTGAACACACCCCTTCCCACGCGGAAGCTCTCATTAACCTGAAATGTCACACTTCCTTCCAAGTCTGTGACTGTGCCCTGCAATTACTATGGTAACAGTTGTTATGTGGGAACAAGGGTGCCTGTGTAGAGGTCATGGCCCCAGAAAGAAAGAGATTTTTTTTTTTTGTCCAACAGTATCAGACAGCACAGACACAAGCCTTGGGTTTGTTTGTGGCTCGGCCTCATGTTAATATCAAGTGCTGAGATTTCACACATTCACAACGGATCAGCTAAGAAACACGTCTAGTTTGAGACTCGATACAGCAGTTGGCAATGAAAACAAAACCCACATAATCCATCGTGTGTTTGACTAGTGATGACACAATATTACCAATTCTACTGGGTTTGAAGGTTGGCTCACAGAGTAGAAAGGATGGAGCTGAGGTATAATTTAACTCTGCTGAATGAGAGGACTGTGAATGAGTGAATTTATGGCTGGTTGCCAGGGTCGGCAAGAAAATGATCAATCATTCTCAGAGCAGGCTGGACCCTTTCCGTGAGTGAGTAACATTAGAAGCATGAATTTCATGAAATTTCATGAGGCCCATGAGCCGAGCATTCTTATCACTGCTCTGAATCCTGTACAAAAGAAATTAGATGAGTTCAGTGAACTGTTTTTGATGCACTAGCACATTTAAGGTATACATTTTATCCAAATGCATTTCAAGTTTCTAAACTCACCAAGACTCACTTTCTTTCTCATGCAGACAACTCCAATTACAAAAAACCCAGGTGATGGAACTAAAAATTCCAAACATAAACTGAAATGATTTTATTAATAACTGTGAAAGTAGTCATTTTCATGTTTTGATCTCAACCCTTCCGGAACATACGTCTTCGTTCTGCAGAGAACTTCTGTTTTATCTCAAAGCAGATGACAACAAATGCATCATCAAAATAACATAATCCTTGAAACAACTCCCCAGTACAACACTGAATTCTGTGGTGCTGATGTTAACATGCTTACATTTGTGTTTAGCTACTGCATCGATGTGCCTTGAACTACACAGAATACTTTATGACTCATGGTTGGCATTTAGTCCACTGATGAGTTTCACAGGGCTGCACTGGTGAACTCATGTTATTTGAAGCATTGAAGAGACAAGCGCGACCCAGGACATCCAGTTGGAGAAGCAGATCCATGAACTTAATGCCTTTTCAAATCCAAAATGATTTTCACAACTTTTCAAATAGTCATACGCAGGTTTTTACAACTCAAAAGGGAACATGGTGACACTGATGTTCTCAACAAGAAACCTTGAACTCTATGACAATGGACAGGGAAAAAACATTTATATGAAAAATTAACCTGCCTCTATTCCAAGGTATCTGCTAAATTCTGACCTTGGCCTTGCATTGATGTTAACCAAGCCTGCTAGGAATAGTCTGAACTCTGACCTCTGAGCCATCATCAGAAATATAGAGGTGGACGGAGAGAAACGGCGAGCATAACAGGAAACCTGCTGCTGAATAACAGTCATTGTGTTGATGATGTCGTGGTTTATCTGAGTCAGAGAGGCTTAAAGAGATGAACAAGTTCTGTCCCCGCAGCTCTGGAACACTAGAATGATTGTCTCCTGAGCCGCAGTTTCCCATCTTCCCTTTGTTAGTACGACAAACACTAAACCGATGGTTATTCTTTTAAAAAATACATACACTCTTTCTCACATTTGATTTACACCAGGATGGGTTATTAATTTAAGATGTGCTTTGACTGTGAGAAATTAGAGTTTTAATATGCTAAATTGCTGAAGTCTCAACACCTGCATAATTTTACTGAAAATACTAAACACTGCACAGCCTGAAAGGATCAAAGATGAATTCCTGATTTCCCCATTCTCTCTAGCTGACAGTCAGTCAGTTTTCTCAATGTGTAGTCCTCTTGGGAATGGGTGGATACTCACAACGTCTGAACTTGGATCAGAGAGCAATCAGTCAGTGTGCTTTGGCGTGCTGCATGGACCATATTGCTGCTGCTCCATGACAATCTATTTGTAACTGCAAGATGATTAATGAAATAGTCTTTTAATTAAATTAACGTTTTTTTTTTTTTTTTTTGGTGTGAAGCATATTCACAGCTGTTGTAGGTAACTATTTTTATGCCTTTGTGGTTGTATGTGATTAGATCCATCTATTTTAAACAACAAGCATGTAGTATTCTGAAAGAAACAATTACACATTTCAGGTTAGCCAAGCTTAGCACGAAGGCGGAAAGCAGAGTGAAGCAAGTAGCACTAGTTCTGGAGTTCAGACATGCACACAAGGATATCTAAAGCCAAATTTATATAATTACACATTTAAGTTTTTGTTTTCCATGCATGAGGAAAAAAATACCTCAGGACAGATGCTCATTGTTATCTATTGATCTATTGATGTATTGATTTAGTTAAGAAAACAGACCATGTTTGGAAGAAAGGGTCACCTCCGTGGACTGAGCTACTGCCACCCTGGAGGGTAACTGGTTGAAGTCCAGCATGGGCAACGGGTATTATGGTGTGAACTGGTAGCTGAGCACTACTGAGTTGCTTTCTGTATGGGATATGTGATAATAAATTCAGAAAGTGTTTGGTGCCTAAACGTTTCAAGGACACTGTGATGGAGGAACATCTGTCAGACACTGGCGGTGGTGGCTGATGAGTCTGCTTAGACTGATAATGAAATAATGAAGACTTGGTGGTGCAAGCCAACTATAAAATGTGTGCGGCTGTTGGATATGCTCTTGGATAGATGAGACCAGCTGATGAGAACAACTTTAATCTCAGCAAACAGTCCAAGGCAATTACAACACAATTAACTTGTTTAGATCACTTTGGTTGAATACGTTCATCAGTTAACTTATTGTTGGGAAAATGTCATTTATGATCGAAAAAAACTAGTTTTTATGCCCGAACATGTAGTTTAACTACATACATTGCACTGATTTTACTTTACTACTTTACTTTTCAGGTTCAGTATGTTAATATGCTGATTCACCATTTCCACTACCAATCAGGCTCCCTCTCCATTGACAACAACAATATAGATCATTTAGTTGAAAACATGTTTTTTAATCAATGGAAAACCTCATGTTCTCTAAAATCTGCCCAATTCAAAGCAACCACAATGTATTTCAAACTTGAAAGTTATTTATACAAATAACATATTTTTCACCAGTAACATAATTTCAGGATACTTGTAACCTAATGTCACATACATTAATCTCTAAGGACTCTATAGATGCACATCAGAAAAAGCTTAAAACAGAAGAAAAGCAAAAGTGAATTAAGGTAGAAATGAATAATCAAAGATAATTAGAGGATTGAGAAAAGGCAATTACCCAAAAACCCACATGTTTTTCACATTTTCTCTGTCGCTCTATTGTCAGTTCATGAGCACATATTGGAAATACATGGCAGTAACGACCAGCGGTCCAATTACTGAAGAGTAAATACATCCAAACGCTGTTTATGTAAGATTCAACTGTTTTCAGGAAATTACTCTGATTTAAATTGAATTCCTCTGATGAAAAGCTTTGGCTTTAGGAGCAAAAATTACTTCAGAGGTGAAGAGGGTCCAAAAATCTTTTCATTCTAAATGAAACCAAATGACATTTTCAAAGACATTAAACTGCATCAATTTTGAAAACCAAAAAAATTAGCAACAGAAAACCACAACTCATTTGCAATATATTTTATAAGGATGTGAGTCATAACTTATGGCCTTGGTAAGCCAAAAGGTTTACCCAGCATCTTGGAGGAAACCTCCTTTCCTGCTGTAAGAATGGTTTAGAATACCACAATCATGGTGTGGAGGACAGCGTGAAAGAGGAAGCCTTGTTAGTGTAATTTCACATTAAAATGTTCTTGTTTTGTGCATCTTTGTTTGATTTCAATGTACTTTTTTAATTCAAGCCTTTGGTGAAAGAACATTTCATAAAATATATTCATGAGTGACATGAGAACACCTCTGGTACTATTACCTCTAACAAGGTGGTTATGTCTTCACTCACTTTATTTACTGTTTGGTTGTTTTTTCAGAATAGTGGAGAGATGCAGCACTCTAGTTCTAGATCAACTTCCTGCACCTTATGCCAGGCTGCATGTTCATGAGTCACAAACTTTTTTCTTTTTATAATCATACATGCATATTTTTTATACTTAAACAGCAGCTGCTGACACACAGTGTGCAGTTTTGTGTGACATTGCTCTCAAAAGCTTCCCTGTGGTGATTTTCATGAAATAACAACGGTGCTGTTTATGTGCGCCATTAAAGACCAAGCAATAAGAACAACTAAACTCTGTTCCACCCATCAACAGCTGCTGGCATACACGCACCAAGGAACAAACAAAAAGGCGGTAGTCAATACAAACATGATTTTAACAACATCCAGCGACATCATCGCATTTTTGTGCCATTAGGTTTCCAAGATGTGTACCTAAAAAGATCTAAAAGTGAAAATTTGACCTTGACCTACTTCTCAAGGTCAAGGTTGTGATCTAATTTTCGTCCTCTTGCCTCCCTGAATGCCTCCCTTTGTTTCGTCTTTCTATCTTGTACGGTTCCTGAGATATGTGCAAAAAAATGTACAAAAGTTGAAATTTGACATTGACCTAGTTTTCTCAAGGTCAAGGTCATCATCCCATTTTAATCCCCTTTGCTGCCCGAGTAATGTGCTTTTCTTTCATCTATCTGCAATAGTTGTGAAGCTATTTGGTGGATGGACGGACGGATGAACACACACTGACAAGTACAATACATCACCACTTCGCGGGATGTAAAAATATCTGCTCTGTAAGTATTGAGTTTAAATGGAAATACTGTATAGATGGTATGTATCGAGAAAAACACAGAATAAATCCATACCAATGTTAAAAAGTCAGAAATCAGATGAATACTTACAGAATGTTAAAAAAAAGCCCATGAAGATGGAAGAAAACACACTATACTATACCCCAAAGAGAATTTCCTGTAAGCTAAACCAGACAGCGTTACCGTCTTCAATGTAAGATGGTAAAAAGTCGTTTATCAGTTGTGCTTTCCAGCAGTTACGTTATCATCCGTATGGATTTAATTTGTGCATTAAACTTGGCTTGAGTTCCCTTTAGGATTTCACAGAAAAGAGCTTGTCAAAAAGAGCTCTGTGGTTATCTCACTTCGCCAAGCAGCTGTTTCAGGGCCTCTTGGGACCTGAGAGAGAAGAGGTCCAGGATGGAAGAGTAATAAAACGAGAGGCACAGAGACAGGGGAAGCAAAGAAAGACAGATAAACAGAGGTCCATGAGGAGAGACGATTCAGAGATGTGAAGAAGTCGTCCACACTTGCTTGATTGTGTCTGTGGTCAGAGACAAGAGGAGGAGAGTGGGAGGAATAAAATAATTAACATGAACAGAACTCCAGGGAATGTGGGTTTCCTTGACGACAGCAGGCATGGCCAAACAAATGGGCCCTTTCATAATAATAATTAAATATATAAATGTGTGTGTCTGTGTGTGTGTGTGTGTGTGTATATATATGCACAACTTCCTGCTTTCCTACAGGTAGAAAATTCATTGAAAATTCAGGGGTAAAAAACTGGATGTGCTCAATTGTGTGAACAAATAAACCTGATCTGAAAAAGAAAGCATCTTCATCGAGTTCATATGGGTTCATGTGGTCATAGGAAAAATCAGGAGAGTTGCGAAGAATGGGAGAGGGACACAGAAATACCCCATGCTGCTGCAAAGAGATGGGTATTATTTGTAAATATGTGTTGAGGGATGGGTGGGGTGTCACATTATTCAGAGCAGAGTTTGATGAGCCAGCAGGTCCACCCTGAATTTTGGCAAAAGAGCGGATCTGTAATCAGATGCAGAGTCCTTGAACACAATTTGAATCTTTATAAAGTTGTGCATTCTAGTTGTGTATCATGTCTTTGTGGCAAATATGTATATATATTTTAAAAAGCTGGTTAGCTCAGTTTATCATAAAGACAGGAAACAGGTAGAAACACATAGCCTGTATTTGAATCTCCAAAATAAAAAAAGTGTTTGTTTAATCCACTTAGAAATTTGAATGTAAAAATGATTTATTACATTTATTAAAGAGGTCTACTTGCTGACTGTTTCCACAAAGACACGAGAATATATTTTGGTTACGCATCTTGGAAGCGAGAGCTGGACAACAACAGTTTACATCCGTGATGTTTACACCAGATTCTGGGCCTTTCCTGGCGGAACCACCAATCAGAAGAAGTCATCTGGGACAGGAATGACATGTGTTTGCCTTCCTCTGTCACACCTATGCTTTGTTGGGCTTTAACCATAAGATTAAAATGCCTGCCTTTGTGAGGACATATGCAGATGTGAAGGATAAAAACAAGGAAAGCTTCTGCTTCATTGGATATCCGGTATCAGTCATCACCCTTCAGGTGTAGCGGATTTGAGTCCACAGAACATTTGGCACATCTTTTGTCCACTTATGAGGAGTTATTACGTGTTGTTGATTATCTTATTCAGTCAGTAATTTCCTGAAGCTGCTTGAGGTTAACTTCAACACCAGAGCAACAACAAATAAATGAATAACATGTTAATTACTGACCATTAGGTGGACTTTCCTACTTTTGGAAAGCACACGGCCTTCTGCTTCCTGTTTCTGGTCGATGCAAACTCGCTCTAGCCGCAAAGTCACTGCAAACTCTGACAAATACATTTCCACATGTCACACAGTTTGTATTTAACAACTAAGCTCTTTTCATGACAAAGTCAAACCAATTGCTGAAGGGCATGGAGAGATGGGTGGAGGTCAGCTAACGGTTCAGCCATGCATGAGTCGCCACTCATCCCATGCACCCACTGCCCTCATGTTCTCTCTTTTTCTTTCTTTCTGGTGGAGGCTGAGCCCAAAGAAATCATTATCTGGCAGAAAATCTACCAAAAACCTGTTCCACATGGGTGTGTCGAGTGGAAACCAAACATCCAAGCTTGACAGCAGAACTTCATGATGCCCTCTGAGCTGCAGTCCTGACGAGGATCGACCAAACGCACCAACAATGTCAAAGTTTGTTTGGCCAAAACATCGATTCGCACGCCGCATAATTGTTCCGTGAGTGGTTCGGTGGCATCTGTGAATGTGTTTATGTGGGACAGAGAACAACACAAAGAGAAGGAGAGGACTTTGTTTTGTGTTGCCGGTTCTAAACGGTTAATGAATACGGGTCAGTGTTTGCGTGACAAGAAGGTATTTGCCGCATCTCAAGCACAACACACACACTGTTCCTTTTCCATTGTCACTTATGCAGTCACACAACCTTAATTCAAAATCAGCACACATGTGCATCCGGGTGTTGGCCTGTCCATTTCATAACAAAAAGTCACATTGGGGTGGGTGGGGGGGCTTCTCCTCTGAGCTTTATTTCCCTTTATAAGACTAATGTGGAGCAAAACCTGAAGCTGAGGGACACTCTAAATCAGGGTGAGGAGTTAAAAAGCCTTGCTCCCAGTGCCTGTGCTGCGAAACATGTGAGCATACTGTGATAAATAGAATAAATTCTACTTTCTATTAAATAAATATGTTTGTCGCCCTTTTTTGAAAAAACAATTCCAATTCCAGCACTTCATTGGTTTAATTGAACAGCAATTTCTTTCAGTATAAACGCACTCCTTACTTCCTTTGCAAACTGATCCAGGTGTAAAGTCTGTGCTTTAACCTGGTCTTGAAAAATTTGTAGCTGATAAAAATAACCATGATGTAAAATAATCACTTGATGCACCTTCTTAAATTTGAGTGATAAAGACTAACATCGCACTGATTTAAAATGATCCTGTATAATCATAAGTGAACTTAAACCAGCTGAAACCAGAGGAAAGAACAGCATGGATTTATCTAGGAGGGGTGATGTGACGCGTCACATGACCCGGGGGCGGATCCACTCGCACTGTTCAGTATATCCCATTTGTGCTGACGGTACTCTATGAACGCAGACCACCTCCTCCAGAGGCGAATAATGAACCAGTTCTCCATCATTTGTCCCGAATTCAACAAAGCCTTCAGTTCCTGAGAGGAGAGCGGACAAGTTCCACAGCAGCTCATCTTCCATCGCGGACTTCCTTCATCTGATTTGAGGGGGTCCTACCCCGCCCCCCTCCGGGGTTGGGAAAGAGCTCACCTGCTGAAGCCGAACCATGCGCTCCCGGGCTGCGCTCCCGCGGTAAGTGGAACCCCCCCCCCCCCTTGCAGCATTCCGGATCATCTGTGCGTAACGGAAGACAAGACGCACTGTGCGTAATGTGTTCATATAAACTGTTCCGTTAACATTTTGGTAATGTAGGGGTAAACGAAAATCTCCCTCAATAAAGAATGCCAGTGTCAATTTAACATTTGTGCATGAAATAATGATTTATTATTCTAAAACCAACATTAACAAGAGACTTAATTACGTCTTAATAAACTTAATTATGCACCATTTTCTATTACTCACCATAATAAAGTCATGTAATGTAGCCCCTTATGTGTGGAGTTGAATATTGAGACTTTTTGAACTATATAACAAATGATGCAATACATCACTGCACCACTGCAAAAATCTCTGGAAGACTCGAGCACATTCCCTCCAGACACTTGAGGAATTTTCCTTCCGAGGGGCCTGACTTTTGTCCTGTCGGTCAAATTTGCATTAAAAACAGTAGAGCTGCCAAATTCCAGTGCAGATAAAATGCTGGAATGCCCTCCCTCAACTCCCATGGATGTAATTTTAAATCCATGATGCTGGTTTTAGGAATGAGTCTATTTTCCACTAGACAGAGACCCAGACATCCGGTCACACTGAAGCCCACTCGAGGTCTGCAGAGACACGTTGTTTCCGATTGACAGTGAATGAGTCGAACCCCCCTCCAGTGAGTCACACCTCGTCTTTAAAGAGGTTAACCTGATCTGTTCTTCTCTACATCCACAGGTTGACCTCCTTCCTCTTTCTCCTCTTCCTCCCCCTTGCTTTATCCTACTCCCGCCCCCAGTGGGTTCTCCAGCGTGTCCCTGTGGTTCTCCCACAGCAGACGACGACTCAACCAGCCCCTCACTTCCTGTCTCCAGCTCGCCTGGAGGTCAGCTCCCGCTGTGACCCAGAATGCCACAAGAGAGCCCCCCAGCCGAGTTACTGGGATCTGCAGAATCTTCTGGCCTACGAGACACTCCACTCCAACGGCCAGCTAACGGAGACCGCCATCGGGATCTACGGGTACAACCCCAATCCAAACACCAGTCCAGCCTACTCCTCGGGGTCATCTGGGAAGTCTGAGCTCTCACACGTCAGAAGGAAAAGACAGATTTTCGGTCACGATGGGCGTTTTAGCATTGCTGGGCAGAACTTCCTGCTTAAATTCCCCTTCTCAGTGTCAGTCAAACTGTCCACTGGGTGTTCTGGTACCCTGGTTGGGAACAGACATGTCCTCACAGCAGCTCATTGCGTTCATGATGGCAAAAACTATGTGAAAGGAGCACAGAAGCTTCGGGTTGGGTTTCTAAAACCCAAACAACGAGAGGCACACTTGTCTTCCTCTTACTTTCGCACCAACTTCACCAATCACGTCGAAGGAGGTCCTGCTCCTTACATCCCACCAACTAATGACAAAATGAAGTTCCAGTGGATCAGAGCTAAGCGTACCCATGTTCCTAAAGGATGGATTAAGGGGAACGCTAATGACATCGGGATGGACTATGACTATGCTTTGCTCGAACTAAAGAAATCTCACAAACGAAGCCACATGAAGTTAGGAGTCAGCCCCCCGGCTCAGAGGTTGCCCGGGCGGCGAGTCCATTTCTCTGGATTTGATAATGACCGTCCGGGTCAGCTGGTGTATCGCTTCTGTCGGGCTGGAGAGGAGACGTCGGACCTGCTGTACCAGCATTGTGATGCACAGCCTGGCGCCAGCGGGTCCGGGGTCTATGCCCGGATGTGGGACGGCCGCCGCAGACGCTGGGAACGTAAAGTGATAGGTGTGTTTTCTGGGCATCAGTGGGTGGAGCGACAAGGGGCGTCTCAGGAATTCAACGTAGCCGTGAGAATCACCCCCCTCAAATATGCTCAGATCTGCTACTGGATAAAAGGAAATTTCATGGACTGTCGCGAGGGGTGAGGAAAAGGTGGAGTCTGGGGTCGACACAAGGGTGTAGTTCACATCTCCATACCAATTATACTGCATTATTGGGGCAACAAGAACCACCCCATTATTTAAAGCACTGATGCAACCTCAGATCAAAGATTACATGTTATTTTGTTCAGAATTATTAATGCAAAAGAGACAAATCAAGTAGGGTTAGGGTAAACATGCAAACAGGACAGTCTCCAATCATTTATGCTTACATCTCTTACATTTCTAATTGTAAAAAAAAATTACATTGGTGGGGAAACAGGTTTGAACCAAAGCAGGTTTATCTGCATCTTGGATCTGGATCACAAAGAACCAGGAAGATCAAATCTGGAACATGAACCGATGCAAAATGCTTTGGAACAACAGGCCCTCTGACGACAAGCAGGAGAAATTTTTCACCATGCATTATAATGCATTATAGCCTTTTATTGTAGCAGTACTAATGACTGCACTGTTCAAGTTCTTGACAACTATTTTTTCAAATGATGAGTTTTGTGGATGAATGTACAAGTCAGTTACCAAAGCTGTCTGCAAATCCTTTATGATGCGTCTGTCGACACTTGAGTTATTATATACAGACTCAGTGGAATTGGTCGATTTGTATTTAGGAAAAGCAATAAAATTGTTACAGATTCTTTTACAGACATTACAATGACTGCCAATGTTTTAGATTACTAGTTTTGTCGGGCACATTTTATTGAATGCTATACCGAAGTGTTTACCTCCCTCTGGTGGCAGAGATAAAACACTGCAGGTGCTAAAAGAACTGGACGCCAACAATCTACAAACCCACAAGAACAGTTTTTTGTCCAATAGTGTGGCAGAATACAGATTCTGTGTTTCATAAAGGGGAGATATTTGCAAATGTAACAAAATATATGCTTCTAAATAAACAACCGTGTCCCATGTTTTTCTTTTCAGTCTGCTCATACAACGTTCACACACACACAAGATTTTTTTTTTTCAAACTCCATCGTTTTATTTCAAATGTCAAAGCCTTTCCAGAGATGTAATGGAGAATCTGAATACTGTAAAAAGATGAAATATGATAACCGGTTCCTATGATTTCGTCAGTGGGACCAGCAGTTTGAAAGTGCATCCTGATATGGCACGTTTTCTAAGGAACAAGCTCCACGAATCAAATTTAGAATTTTCATAACAGAGGACATTCAGCTTCAGATAACCTTAAAACCTGTCTTCAAAGTAGGTTACAAGAGAACTATGTATAATTTAGAGCATTGTAGTAAATGACCAAGCTTGTTCGTCATACTTGTGAAATGATGGCTGATACAGTGTGCTGTGAACCCCTAGACTTTACATTCAAGTAAAAAGAATCTACAGAAGATGAATCAAAGCAAACATTAAAACATCTTGTTTCCTTTTAAGGTCACATAAAAGTATACCAAACAAACTGACATGTCAGCGGTGTAGGCAGCAATATTCAGGCCAAACATTTGACTCGTATATTGAAAAATGGCTGCAAACAAAACATAAGCACCAAGGTGATGATCTAAGGCCGTGTCTGAAGACAAAGCAGAATAACAGACATACGTGTATAATAAAAGCTCTCTCACACACTGCTGGGGCAGCACTAGTGATCCAGATGTAGATACAGATTCCTCTTACTTTCCAGAGCAGACCGTTAACTCTGAACCTGAAACCTGACAGTGAAACAGTAAAAGTGGAACTAATGACAGTGTGGCAAATAATTGATTTTCACATATGGTTCTGTTCAAAACAAATCTGAATACCTGACAACGAACAGGAAGCATGCACAGCAACCCGTTCGTAACACCGCACTGGTAACTGAGAATATACAAAGCAGTAATAAGGTGGTCACTGTATTTCCCTTCTAGTTGTCTTTCCCATCAAATTCTAACCATTAACTGAGACTATGAAACACCCCCTGTAAAATTCCCATTCAAATGTAATTAGAATAAATGTGCAACAGAAGAAGGGTTAGTTCCAGGGAAGTACCGACAATAATCTTTATTATTATCAACATCTTTCCGTTACTTATATCAAACCATCTTCAACCCTATCATGGGAAAAGCATTTAGGCACCAAACGTGGACAAATAAAGTTGCTAGGAGACATTTAGGAATCAATATATCAATTAGAGTCCAATGTGTCTAAATGGGGTTCAATATCTTTGAGGTTCTTATGTTAATAATTAGCTCTTCAAACTTTGAACATGTTAAATACCCAGTCCCAGCACAGGGAGGTATGACAACACAACAGCACCCAGCGTCAGTCTGACATTATTCAGTGTGCTTCAAACGTGTGGACACCAACGGCGTCGAAATCTTATTTACACGGTGGTGGTTTTGTGTAACGGTGGGTGCAGAAGACACCCTTCGGCCATCTACGATAAGGAGAAACAACCAAAAACAAATGAAGGCGGGGGCGGTGGGAACGCGTACCTGTGGACTGCAGGAGAGTTCTACGCCCTTTGATGGCTGAAAACCAAAGATGACATTCTGCTTTAAATCTTAACCTGAAACTTTTCAGAAGTACAATTTTTCTCTTTCTGGGTTGACTTGGATTTGAAAATCTTTCTTCACCACTCTCATATCAGCCCATTGCAGATGAAGCTACAGCTAGCGTACTGCTAGCTTATTTATAGTCAGTTTATCCCCTGTAAGTTGGTTTTGTCACAAATACACTTCAATTTTGGATGGCATTAAACAATGGAGAAATATCAGGCTTTATGCTAACATCAGGCTACCACTCTAAATGTATGCTGTGGCCTCTTCTTCTCATTTATCTTATAATTTTGCACATTTACCAAATTGGTGCGAAATTGCTTTAAAAATGACCGATGGAACCTCAATGCGCAGCGTTTCTTTCTCCACTGCTCTGCGTCTAACTGAACTGACTGTCAGAAGTCTGCTCAGTGATTGGTCACCTGCAATTAAAATATCTTTGGTGAAAGTCACCTTCCGGCATTCCCTGACTTATGTCGCCTAGCAACAACATAACAACATGCTTTAAGTCGTCAGTGGGTAATGCCCAGCGTAACTTGAAGTAGTATACAAAATAAAAATATTCTTTTAAATAGGTATATATATAAACATTGCATTAAAAATAGAACCGTATCAAAATATGATTATGAGTTCACAGTGTGTCCCTCAACTTCCAAGTGTGAGCATTAAATCCCTCAAAAAAAAAAAAATTCCACCAGACCTCCACCCATCTCCTCTCCATGTTCAGAGTTCTTCGATGAGGTCTCACTGTGAGCTACCTTTATTGTGACTTCAGTCCCAGGCCGTTGGAGGACAGAGGGTAGGAGTAGGCTTTGCCCAGTACAATGCGATCCCGGAGGAGTTTGAAAAGGACATAGTAGTTGCAGCAAAGAATAAGGCCCAGGGACAACGTGTGGTTCCAGCGCTCTGAGCGCAGTAGAGAGTATAACTGGTATAAAACCACACTGGACTCAATCCAGATCAGCAGGTTCAGGATCCGCAACGGCTTGTGGAAGAGGAACTGAGGGACACATCAAGAAAGAAAGATGTCATACAGATCATACAGAAGAAATCTCACACACATGGAGGAAACACAGTCTTCCAGTTTTTCTTTCAAGTCCAGTAAACTTTGTTCAATACAGAGATTTATCGTTTCTTATAGTCCCAATCATCTGTACAACTGCCTCCACTCAAGTCCTCAACTGGAATGACTGACATAACAGGGGAAAAACAAAAGTTCAAAGAATAAATTTTATATTTATCAATGGTATGAACTATTGAGTTGGATTTTCTATAATCAGATTTGCCAATTCCTTACTTATTAATCAGAAGTCTAAGACTTTAACAATAGTATTGAACAGCGCTGGGTGACACCAGCTAGTTAATAATCTACCTGCCACAAAGTACTCGTATTATATCGGCCTTTGAAAATCTGGCATAGGTGCAGTGTTACGCTAAATCATAAACCAATTCCAGACATGGTGCTTAATGCGTTCAAAAAGCAAATCAATTGGTAATAAAAAAATCAATTGGTCGAAAAAAAGAAGCCTCATTTCAAACAAAGAGCCTGATTCAGTTCCACTGAATCCTCATTACTCTGCTCTTCTTCTTGCTTGTCTGTTTCACCTCCCTGTGTAACGTGGAATAATAGAAAACAGGCAGTGTGGCCGTCACAAAATGTATGAAAATGAAGACCAACTGTTGAGTGGAAGTGACATGACACCACAGTGTCTTCATTTAAAAGAACTGTCTACAATTGATCCTGAGATGTAAGGTTTAAGTGCATTTTATTATGAGCTATATAGAGTATAAAATACTTAAGGCACTGTTGCAAATGCAGCTTTATACATTACCCATTAAGTGTTTTTAAAACCAAAGACCATTGATCCTTCTGTGGATTTGTCCGTTGCGACCTTTGTTCATTGTTCTGTGTTTTTACATCACTGTAAACTGAATATATTTGGATAATGAACAGTTTATATGTTGGGAAACTGGTATTAACATTTCTAGCAGCAGTTCCCTAAAGGAAGAAAATGACAGGCTTCCCTGATGTGTCACTTATCCATGTGTCCATACAAGCTCAAATTACGTTCGTGTCCACTATATTTGGTGAAAGCAAAAAAAGATCATCCAACACCACTCAGTCTGTTGTTTGACCTGCCGTGCTGCCTATGGAGAGTCCACCTGATTTGTCCCTACATGCCATTGCTTCATAAAGCAAAGACATGATGTCATAAGGTTTAACAAGAGCATGTGTGTTTATTTTACATCGTCACGGTGCCACTGCTTTGTTCACTGTGAGCCAAGTCAATAATGTACTTGTTGCATCGACTGTCTCTAAAACAGAAACTATAAATACTCACATAAAACCTTGCATGGGACACATCAGAGGGCAGAGCGACGTTATAGGACCCGACTGCCTTGTACAGACACCGACTGTGTCGTACCAACACCCCCTGAGGCCAAATGGTACTTTCTGACCACCTGGGAAAAAAAAAAATCCACACCAAGCTTACATGCAAGCTGGTTAAAAGTTAAAGTTTGTTACAGTTGTGGGATTAAAAATATGGACTCACACATGCTGAGGCGCATTGCTGTATGAGCCGTGCTCCAGTTTCTGCCAGCGGCCCAAGTGAGCCGCCGAGCGGTGAAGCAGGTCGCAGTAGCTGGGGGGCAGCAGCTGACTCATCAGCATCACAAACGCATTGATCCACACCATAATCAGATGCTCACATGACCAGCGCATGTCATAGTATTGGGTACTCTATGGACATAAAGATACGTTTCAGCCAGGTATTGCAGGAAAACGTGAAAATAGGAGCTGAAGATCAACAAGAAACTCATGGCGCTAAAAACAGGTTTGACACCGACCTTGACAAAGCAGAGAGGCAGGAAGGCGACATAGTAAGCGCTGAACAAAGAGTTAAACAGCACTTCCTTGATCCGCCGATTGAAGTCGCTCTTCAGCTCCTCCACCTCTGCTCGAATCAACTCTGGCGTGTGCGAGTGTGTGTGTGGAGGGCAGGTGTGAATTGGCATATGTGGGGGGCTGGAAAACTGCTCTCTGAGGTTCTCTCGTAGCAGGAAGAAAAAGTCACGCGGGCGAAAGAACGGGGTCTCCGCCAGTTCGGCCTGCTGGTGGTCGGCCGGGTAATCGCAGTCTACCGGCGCCGTTTGGCCTTTTCCTCCCTCCTGATGGAAACAGCAAAGTGGGACGTACACTCCAAATCTGGGGTGGATTGGGGGAGAGACAGTGGAATAAAAGAATGAATTACTTTTAATGTGAGTGTGTTGAGGATGTGGATCCATTGTATTACAAATAAGTACAGTGCACCTTCGCGCATCTACGCTCGGGACTTCACCTCATTGCAGATTTTTGGTAGGCAGTCACTTGATACCCGTACGCGCATTCTATAGGATGACTGCATCCGGAAGTGCGCTCCATTCCGTGAGTCTCGGACTTCCATGAGACACAAAAGTGCTTTAAACAGTCGATAAGAGTGTGGGAAAAGGTAATACAGTGGTACCTTTACTTACGAACGTCTCTTCATATGAAATTTTCAAGTTACGAAATGCCTCAACAGGATAATATTTCCTCTTGTTACGAAAGAAATTTCAGGATACGAAAGGTAAAATTACATTATGGGCTGCTACTCGCAGCTCCCAAAGTTTCCTGAAGGCAACATTCTTACAGCTGCTCTGCCACTGGCTATTACCTAGCATCTTCCTGGCATCCCATTGGCTAAGAGGGACCTCTATGTGTAGCTAAATAGGTGTCTATGCAGCGTCCTCGTCATTCAGCCCTCGACCCATGAGGTGTTCTGATAGTTTTATGTAAATATATTAACTTTTAGACCCCAAGAAAGTTATGGAGAAAAGACGAAAAGATGAAGAAAAGAGTTTTTTTGTCCGTACAAACAAAGCAAGAGATAATAGAAGAGCATGACAAAGGGATTGGTTGATCTCGCCAAAGAATATGGCCGTAATGCATTTACAATCGCCACGTTATTCAAACAAAAGGAGGTTTAAGGAGTTTAAGGCATCACGTGGGTGGTTGGAGAATTTCAAAAGGAGGACTGGAATTCACTCTGTTGTTCGGCATCGTGAGATAGGAGCGCATGAACCAAAGAGGGCAAAAAACAATGAGGACAGCAGTTAAAAGGTAAATGACCATCATTTTTATTCTTTATTCTTTGTTTTTTACATTATGCACAACTCTCATTTATTGTGTAATAATCTAATCGTAACATGTATTTGTTACATGTTTAGATGCATTTTTAGGCTTTATAAAACATTTATGTATGAAATTTTGGGGGGCTTGGAACAGATTAGGGCATTTGGCATGGAAAACCCGTCTCTACATACGTAATTTTCTTCCAGAACAAATTGCTTTCGTAAGTAGAGGTACCACTGTACAGATCGAAAGTGGTTTAATATCAGTATAGGGAGGGTTCATAAATGTTTAAAATTATCATAAATAATGAGATTCACTAGTTTGTCGCGGAATTTGTTAATCGCATGTGGTTCCTGATTCGCATTAACTGTGAGTAACGAGGGATCGCTGTAATAAAATAAAATACTTACGGATATCCCAGAAAGAGCAGGTTGAGGACAGAATGGTTCTTGCAGAGGTTGACCAGCGTCCAGCAGAGCACCCACCCACACATGGTCAGCAGGCTGAGCCGAGCTGCAATCAGAACCACGTAGCGGAGCAGCGATCCGCCGCCGCTCTGAGACACCTGGAAGAGAAGGACCAGGGAGGAAACTCAGCTACTGGAGAGGCTGCGGCGTCATCACTCTTGTTAGATGAGCGTTCATGCAGGCCCGAGTGTTTACCTCTGAAACTATTGTCCAAACAAGCCTCCTGGCAAGCATGACAGTAATGAAGATAGCCAGGTGGTAGTCCATCAGGTGGAAATTCTGAGGAGCAAAGCAGAATCAGTTTTTCATGGATGCATCCTTAAAGTTCACGGCGATCATACACGCAGGAATCAGAGCTGGTGTTCTTACGAGAGAGGTAGAGGCGGCAGGGTGGCTGTATGGATACCACCACACCGTTCTATAGATGTTTATGTACTGGACAAACAAGGCCACCAGCAAATACAGGAAGAGCAGGAACTCAAACAGCAGGCTGCTGTCCAACGGGAGCTCAGGAATCCTTGAATGCCGAACCGGCTCTGGCGTAATGAGCGCCGTTAGCGGGGGGGCAGATAGACCCACAGAGTTACTGTTCCTGAAAGAGGACAAAATAAAATTAAAAATGTGCAAGATTTTTCTGCAAAGAAGAGAATGCTTGTGATGATTTTGTGAGAATGATTACCACGTCAAACTCAAGTTAGCTACCTGATTCAAGATGAGGGTTTCAAATTTTCTCATGTTGTACGGTGAATGTCTAACAATTGTGAAAAAGTTGAATCACAGTGGAAACACAAGATGGTGTACCTTTCTGTTTATAATTTAAAAGGGAAAAAAAAAACCTCTAAACCCAGAGCATGCTCATCATTTTTATGTTTTATTCTAACTTTATTACTAATTGTATCTCACTCACTTTTATCTGATTTTAATTAGAACAATCACACTGGTGTCCAGTTTTTTACCCGTTTTGTTCACACTACAAGTTATTTCACCTTTGCTCTCAGTCAGCAGAATGCTACAACTCTGAACGTATAGTTAACACCCAGGAACAGCAGCTTGAACTAAATCTGAACGCCATTGTTCTAAGACGTACAGGTATCTCAAGTAATAAACTGTAATAACAGTTATTAGATTGCTCATTAATAAGATGGGGCAGCTAGCAGGACTTGTGCTTCAGTGAAAGGTGGTTACGCAAGGACATTCCAGATAACGTTTCCATTGAGGGCTTCCAGACAGGGAAGCCCTGTAAGAAGAAAGATGGAGGACTTTGCCGTTCTCGTGAACAACAACTGAAGCCATCACATCATCACCAAAGCAGGAGAACCCAGCATGACGACGATCACTGATAACAGATCAAGTGTAGGAAAGGAGATAAAGGCGCAGTTGACTGGGATACTTCAGCACCTCCTCAACATGAGCCTGAGTCTTCAAAGTTTCCCTGCGGTTCCCTACGGAAGACATCTTGCTGGTCCCGGTACCTAAGACACCATCATGTCCAAGTGGAGCAAAGGATTACAGACCTGTGGCACTGACTTCCCACATTATGAAGTCCCTTGAAACACATGGATCATCTCTAACCCTGGTCCAACCCCACCTGGACCCTCTGCAATTTGTCTGCCAGCCCCGTGTCAGAGTAACCATCTACCATCTACCTGCTGAACCGTGTCTACAGACACCTGGACAAGGCAGGGAGCTCTGTGAGGATCGAGTTTTTGGATTTTCTACACCATCCGGCCGACTCTTTCCCCCCAGGAGAACAATAAAGCATTCTGACTGAAATAAAACAAAAAGTCTGAAACAATCAACAGCCAAACTATCACTGATGTTATCTTCTTTAATTAAACAAACAGATATTTAGGTGTAGAGAGACAAAACTCAAGGAGATGACATGCTGACATTATGCTAAATATATGAGCAAATGAATGAAGATACTTGAGTTCAGAAATGAATGATTTTGGAACAATTTCCATTAAAGTGGACAAAAAACACCAATAAAGACTCACTGTCACAGGACTGGATGTGTGTTACAACTATTCAGATCAATTCAGTTTACTTCACAGATTTCTACATGCATTAATTCACCTGTTCCTGAGGCCTGTCCCATTGCCAAGGTTGTTTCCAACCAGAGTCTGCAGGGAAGGCAGTGCAGAGCGACTTAGCTGCTGTCTGCTGGGACCCCTGCGACCTCCTGGCATGGTCACCAGCTATCGCGGCAACCACGGACACCCACCCACCAACCGACAGCAGCTGGGACTCCTCTCGTTCTCCTCAAAGAGCCACCACATGCAGCAAGGCCACTGTGGAAGAAATGAAAACACGACTTGAGTCAGCAGAAGAAATGTAAATTGATGATTAAATCTATGTAGCAGCAGTGAATCAGATGTGGAGGCAGACTACAGAAGGATTCATCAGCAGAACCATCTGAACCAGAGTTAACATCTAACCCAGGAGTCATAACTCGAGTCCAATTAATTAATTTGGCCTATTATCTGCAACTATGAGGTATTTTACAAACACTAGTCACAGGATTTGTCTCCAAAAAGCAAATCGTTGTCCACCAGTAAAAATGTCAACTAGAAATTTACTTTTTTCGGGCAGCTCACTCAACATTTATTGATTACTTTTTAACCATCCAGATCAGCCTCCAAACATCTACACGCTCTGGAGGTTACCTCTTTGAAATGATTGGGCAGTTATGAGGTTTGTGCAGCAGTTCATGTCTGAGGTATTAGCTGTTCACAGAACAGGGGTTTCAAGTTTGATTCTGAAATGTTTCCTCAACCACATACGGAGAATCACCAGGCAATCTTTTCTTGTATATGCATCACAAGTGTTGAAAAAAAAACCCCTACAGGATTCAATAAGATCTGCCTGCCAGATGACGCAATGAAAGTGAAGCCTGACGTGAACTCTGGAGCAGCAGCCGCGTACAAAAGTACAACTTAATGATGACATAATTTAGCCATAGGTTCGCTAAGGGCTAACGACTTCACAGTTACCTGGTAGCCCAGTCAGAATGCCTCTGTCACTGGCTGGGCTGAATATCAGGACTGAGACATCATAAGACAGATTTGGCCGTTTCTCCTGCTTTCCACATTCTCCCTTCATCATCACTCATCGCCCAGCCATTCCAGAGTGTGAGCTGACAGTGGAACGTGTCAGCTCACCTCTTGAGCATTGCCAAGGTGCCCTTGAGCAAGGCACTGCCCCTTTATAAGTTGCTCACTAGGGTGCACCACGAAGGAGTTGCCCGTCACCCTACCCCCCACATGCCTACAGGCCCCCTGTGTGTGTGTCAAGGGCCTGTACACACTAATAATATATATATATATATATATATATATATATATATATATATGCATGTGATTACTAACTGTGTGCTAGAGTGTGCCAACAATATCCCTACGGGGAACAAAGTATTATTACTGTACATTTACATTCACATGTACTACAGAAAAAGTGAAGATGCAGTGCAGTAATGTTTGTTGTTAATGTTGTAGTGGTGTCAAACGAGCAAAAAACATTGGAGAATAAATGTTGTCTGAGTCACCTTCAATGGCTTCACAACTCCTGCCAGCTCAAACTTTAAAAATTTTCATGCTTAGAAAAGCAGATTTCATGGTAGAAGTAGCAAAAGGAAGACGAAGTAGAACAGGGTGACTAACAAGAGTTGCTCAATTAAATAAAAATTCAAGTAGAACTGGAAAAAGAAAAAAACCTGAGGCTTAATAAACATTTACTCAAATACATCGCAGCTCCATGAAATCATAGAATTATTAGCACAACTCTGTCCCAAAATATTTACTTTTCAAAAAGTAGAAGTAGGAGGTGCAAAGATGCAATGATAGTTCAAAAATGATTGGAGGAACTCTGTGCTTTAGTTTTTTCTAAATATTTAATACATTTTATTTTCAGCTCTTCCATCAACCCATTTGTCAGTGGTACACCAAAATAGCTTGGTATCTCTGCCAATAACAACAATAACAGACCTTGTGATGGTTGTTCAACAGATTTCAATTAGATTCTGAAACTCTGCATAACAGCAAAGTAGAATTTATCACCATTACCTAACAATATTAGACACAAAACACTGATTTGTCAAAATTCAGCTAAAATGATAGAATTTCACATTGTTTTAGTTTGACACACTCGTATTAGCTTGTTGATCATGATGCTGATTAAACTCAAAAAAAGCCGAAACACCTTAATGTGAGTTTTCTGATTTTCTAGAAAATTGTTCGGATTCAGATTTTTTTTTTAAAATCAATAAATATCTCACCTCGAGTCTGATATGGCCACAGACCATCCCACCAAGTTTCATGCATATCCAATCTGTGGTTTTTGCATAATCCTGTTACATGAATGAAAAGCTCTTCATCTCAGAATAAAATAATGGATTCCATTTACCGGTACCTCACGCTTCTTTTCTAGACACTCAAAGTGCTCACAGTGGTTACATTAATTTATCATATTTGAATTATTTTGTTCATTTACCTTGGTGCTACTTTGATTAGTGCTCATCAAACCTACCTTGATTGACAGACATGACAAGTTATCATGACACAAACCATGTCAGTGAGACATTTAATCTCCAACGATTTTCCAGATAAACATCAAAGCTCAGAAAATTCACTTTAAGGTGTTATGGCTTTTCTGAGTTTAGTCAGTATCCTGAAGTATCTCCTTCAGCGATTGGTGAACGTTCCACTGGCTTTGCGAGACAGCCTAATATTTTTTTCTTAGTGTGGATTTATATTTAGTTGTTGCATTAAAACATGAAAAATAAACACAGAAATAAAGTGATTTCCTTGTCCAGAAACAAGGAAAATCACTTCATTGTAATTGAAGTGTAACTTTCCTTGTTCTGGACATTGAGCCAAATGTTTGTCTTAAAAGCTATATTTTGCTCTTTCTGAAAGAATTTTGCCTAAACTTGATAAAGAAACTGATAGAAATGAGGAGAACAAGATGATGGACGCAAACATCTAAGTGAAAACGAAAACGCAACTGCATCAAAACTTGTTTCAACAAAAACACTGCAGGCTCCATGATAGAGGATGTAGTTCAAGACTTTTTTAGACTGAATGAGAATTTTAGTCCTTTTCTTCAGGTGTACCAAATAAACTGGCCACTGAGTGACGGCAGGTCAACAACAAATCCACATCCACCACAGAACAGACCTATCCCTAGGCCTTTCTGTGACTACAATCCTGGCTCTTGTCAATCTATTGCTTAATAAAACAAACAGCGCCTGAGTGTCAGACCTGCTCATATGCAGGCTGTCTGTTGAAACTCAACAATGGGAAAGTTTCCCATTGTTGGCAGCGACAAATTCCAAGTGTGACTGACAAGAGAAACATATCATCACTTGTTAATTCTATAGTAAACATAAATAAAAGTATTTGTGTTGGGGTTAGGCTTCTATAAGTTCTATAAGTTCAACTCCAGTCCTGCAATTTCTGAAAACTGAAACGGTCGCCCTAAGAGCATATTTTTAACGTCTCACAGCAGGCTGTAGTTACACAGAAAATTACTATTCAGGTGTGTCAATCAGCGAGCACAAACAACAATGAAACAACTAAATGGAATGCAACAGTTGATTCTATTGTAATTTATTTCATCAGATCCATGACAGATGATTACCTCCTCTGACAGCAAGGGAAGGGGGAAGGTGGAAATCAAAAATAACCAGTCACTGACTGGAGTTAATAAAAGGACTTATTTCAACTCAACACTAATGAAAACTCCTGGAAAAATACTTTTTGGGTGAGATCTCCTAAAATATAAAAACTGGTACTTAAAGCTGGGAAACCTGGCACAGAAAACATTCGATTAGCACTGCTAATTGTCTGATTACCCAATCATTGAATACACTAATCTGGCCACAAGTCCAAAGCCTAGACAATAAAACATCCTTTTGGCTTGTCCTGTTAGGGGTCGCCACAGCGCGTCATCCCTTATGAATGCTTGATATTTGTTTGGCAAAGTTTTTTAATGCCCGGGCTTGGGACCGGCCAACAGTTGACCCTGGCTTGCGCCCTGTAGGGCTGCAGATGCCGAGGATTGAACCCAGGGAAACATACATGCAAAGCATGCGCTCTACCACTATTAGAATTACATGAGACTGTATACTCCTGTGGGAGAATGTAGAATAAAAATAGTTGGGTCACTTTTCAATTGACCTAACTGGTTAATGAATGAGCAATTCATGAGCAAGTTTCTGCAACTGATTAATCAATTACTCGGATTAAATAAACAACTCACGTGCCCTGCACAGATGGCTGCAGCTGCTACAGAAATTCTGTCAAACAAAAATTTTGTAAAATTATTGGTTACAGTGCCAAGTTGTAAAAGATAAAAGAAAATCAGACACTTTTGTTAAAAAACAACTTTTATGTTCCAGCCTGTTGTTTGTGAGATGACATGGTCACTTCTGGCTACCAGATTGTTAATCAGATGAATTCATATTAAGCTATCACCTGGATTCAGATGGAAGTTACGAAATAAAGTTTTCGCTACTTCTTAACACTGGAAAAAAAAATTCAAATAACGGTTTAACTTGAAAAATAAGAACCAGATTACTGTGTAATGAAAGGAAAGTTGTATGCGCGCTATTACAGTTGTGCATTTATATAATAAACCATGTGACACATCTTATCATCAAAAGGGTGAAAAGGGTGTTCCACCCAGCTTCATCAGCCAGCAATAGGCACCAAAAGTGAAAGTCAAACTTGAGGCAGATAACATCCTGGCCATTTATTTCAGCCTTTCTTAAATGACAGCTCACACAGTATGATGGAGATGCTGCTACACTCAGGCTGCATGCTCCAGTGTTCTACTCCAACATCAAACCATATTTATACTGAGTCTTCAACAGAAAAACATCTATAAACTCTATCTCTCATTCATATCCACACACACACACACACACACACACACACACACACACACACACACACACACACACACACACACACACACACACACACACACACCTCAAAGCTGACGATGAAAACAGGAACTGAGACACAGATATTAACTACAACGGAGGGTGTGCAGGGGGCTATTTTGTCATTTTAGGGAAGTTGCAACATGTTTCTAACCCTAAACTCACCACAGGGCCTTCCACAAAGTGTTCTGTTAGAAAATGAAGCTGTTTAAACATAAGTGTTGCTTGGATTGTACGTTTCTTTGGGGGTTTCGTCCTTGTTAGGTGGTTTTTTTTATTGCTGCAGAGCTGCTATAAAGCTGCCGTTTTGAGTTGTTATAACAAGTAGCTTCACCATTTCTGTCTCTGCTTTACAAATGACTTAAGTAATTAGCTTGTATGTGGGTGAAAGCTTGTACAAGCAGCACAAGGTGTTTCAGAAGTGCTTCAGAAGGCCTCGGTTACTCACACAACATCAACATACGGAGGGTGAAGCGAACGAGGATGCATCAGTCACTTGTGTGGCTTCCAGCCTGACGAGTCCAGACAGCACCGAACATTTCTCCGCCTTCCAACTCCAATACGCCCGACTGCTCCGGTACCGCGACGAGCTGTGACGGGCCTGGCGACACCGGCTGCTCGTCCCCGCAATATCTGAGGATATTAAAGGCCCTTAAAAGTTAGACATGGACTCCAAGAGCAACAGTAGAACAGATAAATGCGTTGCACACAGAACGACGTGGCAAATCCGCACCTCCTCTCCCGGTGACGTCATCAAAACGCGACTTATACAAGGTACTGTTTCTTCTTTGCTGGCGGTAATGCGGTTGGTATCTATCCATGTGCTCATGGCTGCCACCTTCTGCTATGGAGTGAACATTACACAACAATAAACAGTCGGTCAATAGAACACATACCTCCTCAGTGACGCCCAACAGTTCCCTTTAATTCAATGAAGCCTCATTCAAAATCAAACTCACACATAACCAAACTTCACGGAAAGTAATCAAACCTAGGAAAACATATGATATGTGATGGATTTTTTGCATGAGCACATTTAGTTAAATTCAATTTAAAAAAAACTTTTTTTTGCCCCATGGGGCAATTGAGGGCAATTAGAGTGGCACCACTACTAGGACAGATTCGTGCAAAAATTATACAGAAAAGTAATGTAGAGAGCAAAAAGAGGAAAAACAAGATTTAAATACACAAAAATAGTACTTGCATTAAAATACAGTACACAATAAACAGATATAGTAAACAGGTATGTACAATGAGATAATAACTATAAAAAGAGACTGTAGAAACCATAATTTTCTACTGTCTACAAAACTAAATTTCCCAAGCCTCTCACCAACTGCCTCAGTGTGGTATATTATTTCCATTGATATATTGTCTATCTAAGTTATTTGTTGGTTGGTTTGTTTCTCAAGAGCAAAACTGCACAAAATCTAGGTTGTATTAGTATTGAGAAAACTATTTTACCTTTGGAGAATTCTATGTCTGCATTATAGTTTACTCTCAAATACTCTTTGACATAAAATTTGAATCACAATCTTGTACACACTATTCCTACTACTTTCGCATGTTCAAATTTGTTTGTGGTTCAGAAACTGTTCTTGTGGGGTAAATGACTGAATGAATGGTAAACACACACACACACACACACACACACACACACACACACACACACACACACACACACACACACACACACACAGTTTTAGAGAATTAAAGACAAAAATACTTAAATTCATACTTTATTCATCCCCATAGGGAATTTTATTATTCTACTCTTTTATATATTAATACACACATTGATGCGCAGGCCCTTGCGCACACACACACACACACACCCACACACACACACACACAAAAGAGGTCTGCAGGCACGCAAAGGAGAGGATGATGGTACAGTGGCGGCAGCTCTTCTCTCGTGCACCCAATGTGCAACTTGCTCGGGGATGGTTCCTTGCTCAAGGACATCTCGTCAGTACTCAGGAGGTGAACTAGCACCTCTCCAACTACCAGTTCACACTCATAATATTTTGGCCCAAATGACCCGTCCACCCTCCTGTCCCCAGCCCAAGACCCAGTGGACTGTGCTACTGCCGACCCTGCTTTCCATTCACTGGTGTCCATTATAACCTGCAGTGCTTCACTAATATCATAGGTTTGCTTAAATATCAAGACTAATTTAAATTTTAATTTAAGGTATTGAACAGTTTTCCCTACTAAAAAATTGTTATTCTTTTATAAAATTATATTTATTCAGGAAAATTATTCATTTATTGTTTATGGTCAAGCACAACAGACACAAAAGTCAAAATCATCCCCTTGCAAAAATACTAACTTGAACTACTTGAATTTTAAAAACTGTAAAACTATTATTTAACTTAAAATGGATATAAGAACGAGCAAGAATTCTTTTATACCTAGAAGGTAAAAGTTTATTATCAGCATTAATAAACACAAACTGCCTGTACATTGTAAAATCAATAAGAAATAAAAGCTTTTGAAATATCAGCAGAAAAACATGCAAGTCACAGTTTTAAATGATTTTAGTCCAGTGTGTATTTCTTTTAAGTAAACCATGATACAAGGGTTAAAAAAAGCAAGATTCCAGTGTACTGAAAAACACAAGTTTTACATTTCTATAGTGCTGACAACCATACTTTATAAAGAGAAACCAATGTGGAAACGTTTTTGGTATTACTTCATTTCCCACAGGAGTAGCATGCAAAGTACTTACACGCGATTTACAGTTATTTATAAGCACCAACTATAAATACTCCATTCTTCTTATATACAAAGGTTTAAAATGCAACTTCAACATTACCTGAATAGAGCATCATGTTAATTATAAGACAGTTTTCCTTCAAAATATTTGGGGAAAAAAAGTTAAAATATCCAGAAAATGAAAAATATCTATTTACAAAAAAGCTAAAAACGAATCATTATTATATGGGTTTTTGAGGTATATTTCACCACAAAAATCAAAAACACAATGTTCACAGATTCGGTTGTGATCACTTTCGCGTAGGAAAAATGTTTATTCTACACAACGACCCCGTATGACTGCAGGGGAGACATGGTGTGTTCCAAATATTTTTGTGATGTGATACATAATTATAAGATATTTGAGCGAAAGCAGACAACTCAACAGCTTATGTCTCCTAAACGTGACTACTCACACCAAACCAATCTAAATGAATGGATAACTTTATAATTAAAATTAAAAATATGTATATTTGATTGTGAGATGATCAATCCTTTATTAATTTCTTAATTTCTCAATCTATTGACTATTTACTGGCCCTGAGATGCATTCCCTATGTACAAAAAGATCATGTTTAATGCATTATCAGCTCAAAAACTGAGAATATACATATTTTACCAGCAAACAAAAAGCTTTTAAGAGGATAAATCCAAAATTCAAGTCTCATCTCAACAATGGAACAGGTGGCTTCCATACACCAGAGTGTTTCACCAGCAGACGGGACTATTTCCCCAAAAATCTGCTCAGGAGGACGACTGGACACGTGAAAACTCTCAAACAGGTCCCCTTGTTCTTGTAAAACACCTTTTCAAATCTCAAACCTCTCAATCTGACATTCGATGACTCACTCTGTCATTTTTTTAATATCAATAAGCTATTACAATAGTTAGTTCTGGATGGAATAATAAATAAAAGTGGTGTGATAAGATTACCAGTAGCCAGAAAAGTAGGCTTCCAACTCTAGTGAGGTGTTCACGTTCACCGAGGCCGAGGTCGGGGTATTCACATCTGGACGGCTCAGATGACGACACTCGTGCCACTGCGAGAACTCTTGTCCTGAGAGAAACACACCAACTTTAGATTCACTTCCAACCAGGAGAACTCTTTAAAACTCATTCTTTAATTTTGATTGTGTGACAAAATGATGTATGAATTTGCCCTGATCCATTTTTATCAACTAAAGCAATGTGTGTCTTACAGAGAATCGTTCATTCCTTCGTGTTCCTGGTTTCTGTCCAGGTTCGTATTCAAGGTAGCTGGGAGGTTTTGCCCCGTACCCTCCTCCTCTCCTCCCTCCTCTCCTGCTACTGTCCTCATCATCTGAGCTCCAGGACCCCCCTCTTGACCTTCTCGAAGCCGGGGGAGAGTAGTCTCCTCTGGACCTGCTATCAAATAGGTCATCCCTCGAACGGGAGCGAGGCTGGAGCAGGCCGCTGCGCGGCCCGTTACGACCCCTCCCGTCCAGAGACTCTTCGCTGTAGCTCCTGGGAATCCCTCTGGAGCGAGGTGGGGAGGGGTAACGCCTGCCTGCTGCTCCTCCTCGTTCGTCGCGGCGCCCAAAACCGCTGCGGCTGCTCTCGCTGGAACTGGGAGGGCGGGTTTTCGGTGGAGGAGGCATCATTCTGCTCGTCTGCGTCTCCCTTATCGGTGGGAGTGTGATTATGCGACGCTCCACTGGGCCCTCGTCCAGGGCAGAAATCATGCTTGGAGGTCCGGGGGAAAATGGGATGTTCGTAGGCATGTGATGGGGAGGAGGTTGCATGTGCATCATGGGGTGGACAGGAGGCTGGTTCAGCTGCATGTGCTGGGGTGGAGGGGGTTGAACCTGAATATTAAATATGAATATTAAAGAAAACCATAGTTACATTACATAGATGCACTTCAATCATAACACAAACTGGTTTAGTATTTGCTGGAGTTGCACACAGATCATCCTTAGTTAATGATAGAAAATATTACTCAGGAGCCAAGAAAAAAAAAAATCATCTCAGAAAGGAGATAGCCTTACTATCTGTGACTGTTGTTTAACCGTTTAGGCCACCTAAATTAATTATTAAAGGTGTCACGATCTGCCTCGAACAACACATTTTTGCTTAGAGGGAACATTGAATCAGCAGCTGCAATACCAACTCAGTTGTTCATCAAATTGTCAGTGTGCTCCTTCAGAGCTGGTGGTTCAATTTTCTGTGATGACAGAAACATATTTCCAATGTTTCAAGGCTGTTTGAAATACTATAAACACTTGATTTCTAAAAAAAAAAATCTGTCATGCAAATTACATCTGATTGAACATTTTAGAGAAACCAAAGCCATCGGCGTAGCTTGTAAAGATGCAAAAATGGAAATAATCTTTGCATTCTTATAATTTTACTCCACATCTGACAGCTAATAATGAAAATAACACAAAGAATTTGCATGGTAAAAAACACACAAAAAAACAACAACACAGCAGCTATAGGGTTTAAATTTGAATATTTGGGAATGAGAACACGACATTTTGAGGTATCTGAAGCTCTATTAGATTGTAGACGATGGGTGATTCCACACCTGCAGCGGAGGACTGTTCATGTCCATCCCCCTAACCTGGCTCTCCAGGTAATCGAGCATGTGGCTATTGTTTCCAGAGGTGTGGGCGGTGCTGGGAGGGGGCATGCTGTACACTGCAGACTGAGGAGGAGGCAGGGGAATGGGCTTCAGGGGGACACTCTTGCCTGAAACAGACCCTGAAACAACAAAACAAAGTTAGCTGATAGCAAATATGACATGCGGACGAATAACGGCCTGAAGTGTGACGGCGCTAAAAGGTGTGATCATTAAACGTGATGTGTGTGTGTGTGTGTGTGTGTGTGTGTGTGTGTGTGTGTGTGTGTGTGTGTGTGTGTACCAGCGTAAAGCAGCGGGTTCATCTGGGACGAGCCGTGGCTGATCGGGCCGTACACCGGCTGTCCTCCTAGCCAGGGAGCCATGGCCCTCTCAGCCTCCTTCATCATACGATGACGCATCACAGCTGAAGATGGAATCGACATTATGATTGATTTTTACTGACAGTCTGTCCTCTCTGAGTCCTCAGGATGTTTATCAGTAACTTGCTCGTCATTTTAGCCAGATTGATAAGGTATAAAATAAATTTTCAGAGCTGATTATCTATCAGCCACGTGACATTGATTATTGGTTTACGAAAATGAAAACGAACTTGTAGAGATAAAGGTGAGAAATGTGACCTATTTAAATGCCAAAAACGTTATTTTCAGTTCAATCATAGGCATAAATTATACTGCACTGTCATTCAGAACAAAAATCTTTGAAAAAAATTCCTGGTTTGTGTTTTCAGCATTTTGTCAAGTCTGCCTTAAATTCAGCCGCCTGATTTAGTAAAATCCAGCTGGTATTTTAACCTCTACCCTAACCCAAACACCCCCAACAGCATTATCAGCTAATGTCTAGAGAATGAAATATGGAGGGATTATTGCACTAATAAATGCACCAGATTAAAAAGTTACACATTTTTTAATTTTGAATTTAAAAGTTACACAGAAACAAAACAACTAATTTTTAATCCTCATCACAGGCATTTATATCATGTTAGAACTCATTGTGAGGCCATTATGACGGTCCAACTCCCTACCTTTTTCTGGGCAGCAGCATTGCTGTGGGCAGCAGGGACAGCGAACGTAGCAGCAGCATTTCTGAGGGCAACACTGGCAGCAGCAGATACAGAAAAGGAGGATGAGGAGGAGGGCTCCGATGATGATGAAGAGCACTGTTAACCAGTCTATGAGGAAAGGAGGAATCCGCTTACTGTGTTGTACAACAACAGCAGAAAGCACATGTATTTGGGACTGTGTGTGTGTGTGTGTGTGTGTGTGTGTGTGTTTAATCATCTTTTTGTTTGTTTCTTACGGTAAACGATGAGTTTGACCTCTTCATCAGGGTCACCAGACGTGTCTCCTGGAGTTTGTACGATGCAGATGTACACACCGTTATCCCACCACATCACCTCATTGATCACCAGATCTGCCTCTGTACACACATTATTACGTCATTACTACTGAGGATAAATGAATTCTTGTGTCTCAATCCAATCTAAAATATAAATAAATACGAATAAAACAGAAGACTAAGAAAATCATCCAAAACTGGCACACAAGGAGCCACAATATTTGTTTTCCATATGTTTGATTAAGAAAATACATTTAAATAAATTAAAAATAGAAAAAATATATATATAAATAAATAAATAAATGCATTTAAAGAATTAACTGATTACTGATTAATTTTCTAACTAATTAATGAGCAAATCAGTTCAGCATAGAGTTTGTAATAAACATGGTAAGTGTCTGAAAACCAAACAAAAGTTTCTTCTTGCTGTCGTCACAAGTGGGTTGAACCTGGTGCCAACTGCTCACAAGATCCACACAGTTCTAGCGTGAACTCACTATTTTCGATGGTGATCTTTCGTGAACGATATTCCGTTCCTAGGGTTGGCTCGTTGCTTCCGCGCTTCTGGATCACTGTGCGCATTGTCCGCTGACTATCTGGGCAGTCATTCGACGGGTCCTGTCCCAACTGTAATGCGGACTGATACGCTGCAAAGACCAGAAGGATGCATTTTATGACGGGGATAAGTTACCACCTTTAACGGAATATCTAGACCTGAAAATCATTTCATACAGACTTCAGTATGGGCCAAACAGAGTGAAGTCACACTTCTATTTCCCTCCTCTTGTCATTCTCTATAGAGGCTTGAGCTCTTTTTACTACAAAAATTAAGGATACAGTTTAAAGCTTCACCAAACTGGTTCATGAACACTAGCAAAACCAATGAGTCATAAGACCGGCATGAGTATCTGATGTAGTTTCTGTTCAGTGTTCATATTTCACAATGTTAGTATTTTTGCTCCTACTTGGTGCTTCTACAGCGTAACTTTTAGTCCTCTCACAAAAAACACATTAAAATTTAGTCGATAAACAAGCTACACCTCAGATCAAACACTCAGACTCATTTATTGCTTAAAATCTGCCACATTCCAAGAGTTTATTAATCTCAGAGATGAATAAAACGAAATGTAGTGAACAGAAAAATAAGTATGAAAACAGACCTGTAGATAAATATACGTTTAACACATATGTATATATGACTAACACATATGTATATATGCATGTACAGAAAACTGGAGAGGAAAACATAATTTCCCCATTGTGTGGACTATTAAAGGTGGATTATTATTATTATTATATTATGGAATAACTTTGTCCTGATTACATTTTTACTAGGTCAGATCAGAGGTCAGAGGAGGGTGCCCCACAGTGGGAATAATCCACTGTGGTTTATGTGCAGCTTGTCACTTACCCGTGGAGTAGTACTCCAGCACCGGGTCCTTACAGAAGGACTTGTATCTCCAAACCACCACAACATCCTGGAGGGGGGCAGAGGTGCTGAAGTCACAGCGTAGGGTCACTGAGGCAAACAGAGCCGTGCTCCTCTCCGCCCGCTCGACCGTCACATCCACGCACTGTGACACTGTGGACGGATGGAAGCAGACGGTCACATCAAATAGTGTCTTATATTCATATTGAATCTTTATTATGAGTTGTGTGTATGTCTGTGTGTGTGTGTGTGTGTGTGTGCGTGCGTGTGCGTGTGCGTGTGTGTGTGTTGATCCCAACAGCAGACCAATTCAAAGTGACAAAACCAGAAAAACCGGTGACAGAGACAAAGACACAGGAAACGGCTTTACTGTGAAACTGCCGTGAACACATTCAGATGCTGGAATGTAACCTGCTACTAAACGTGGGTATTTAACATAAATAATTTAAAATGTAACTAAACGTGGGTATTTAACATAAATCTTCATTTGATCATGATTTTAAAACGGACTTACATATACTGTATGTAGAATAATTGAATTAATTCATTGGGTTGATCTGCTTCAGACTAGATACACATTCATTTTGGTGTCACAGAGACGAAAAGGTCATGTGACCGATACCTCCTGTTTTGTCGGTTAATTTAATATAAATTAAAGGTGTCTGATAGGTATCTGTTTTTTAATTTGCCATTAATGATCAGTGAGGTTTAAAACAACCTAAAGGCTAATATGTGAGCAGAGGAAAACGAAATTACCTTTTAGAAGCGACAGCAACAGGATCACGGAAGATGGTCTCCACATGATGAGCGTACAAGCCGCTCCTCCGGTAAACACGCGTGAATAAAACTCCTGGACTGACTGAAGAATAAAATAGACTTTCATGTAACCTAAAACTCAAACACGACTCATCATTTCGACTCGATCGTTGCTCTGAACCGAGACTTTCTCATTGGGCTTACCTGCGTGTCGCGTCTTCGCTGGCCACACCCCGAAACAGGTGAAATCATCCCGACCTGTGACGAACGACAGGTGCGCACCAGCCTCCCTGAGCGGCGGCGAGCGCAGCAGACCGGCTCCAGTCGGCTCAGTCAAAGTCCGTTTATTACATTAAACCTTAATCCATGTACCCTGATAATTCTATCCACATCAAAGATCACTGATTATTGTTTATCGGGTGTGTATCTGTTAACATCAGCCAAATGATATGAGGTAAGATGCAGAAGATATCATATAAAAATTAGGATCGTTATGAGAATAAGAATACTTGATATTAGAATTCTTTTAAATCACTATTTTACACTTATTCAAACTGAATCATCATGAAACAATAAAAAAGTGGTTCCTGAATATTTATTACTATTATTATTATTATTATTATTATTGTTATTGTTCTTGTTGTTGTTATTGTGGTCTGTTTCTCCTTAGCAGCCAAAGGTGAAAGTAGAACAGAGTAGATTCTGGCTCTATGCTTTTTTCCCCCCTCATGTCTATGTCCACAGTGACGTCTGTCTGTGAGGATGAGGCATTACTTTTATTTGGTCTGATGTAATCATCTTCTCAAAAGTATGACAGCCATATTTGTGTAATAGATCAGTTGTTGCCTGTCACAGAAAGAGATAAGTTTATTTAAATATTCTGGAACCATAGAAACAAGACAATAGAAATATAGCTGGAATGGTGAATACAGAATTGAACAGTGATAATGAATGAAAATATCTCCAGATAGAATGGCTGTCAGGATTAAAAATATAATAGCTAAACTATTGCAGTAGAATTTTAAATGTTCTTCAACTAAACAAAGCACTATGATCCACAGAGCAAACCAGATCCTTTGCCATGGACTGAAATGTCTCAGGGGAAGTTTATTAAGTTTTCAGGTTAAAAATATGTTGAAATAACTTGTATAAAAGCAGCATGAATGGAGATGACTTACCCTTTAGAAGGGACAGCAGGAGGATCCCTACAGGTTGTCTCTGAATTACAAAAAAACCCCACTGAAAAATACTCCATCAGTACTTAAATTTGTCACAAAATTATAATTTTGCAATATAAAATTCAATATTCCCAACATTAAATGCAAGTGATCATATTATTATATCGTTTTCCTGAAAGCTTTTTTTTTGGGCTGCCCTCCTCTCTGGACACACCCAGAAACAGACTTCATTCTCACCGACGTAGACAAGTGCACAGAAATCCCCTGAATGAGATGGCAGGAAGAGTAATACTAATACTAACACTGCTAAATATAATGTCAACATGCCTTTGGTAATACTTGAAGAGACATCTACTATACATTTACTGGAGAAACTACAATGACACGCTGTTGGGTCCTGCTTCCCCCATGAGGCCCATCAGTCCACTTCATCCAAACTCCACCCCCAACCCAATTTGCATCATAAAAATCATCAATAAAAAAAAACAACTCAAACAAAAAAACAGATCCTTTCCTTTGTTTCGACCAGGTTTCAAGACAATCATATAGTTTATGAACCACTGGCAAAAGAGGTTTCCTGAATCCATCTAGATGTAGACACACTCCCAAATTTTATGACTTCTTCATTGACATATATTCAACCATTATTGTTCGATTGTTGTTGACTAATTCAGAACGCAGGCAAACAGACAACACAAATGATCAAAATAAGCATGGAAGATTACTGAATGTGTTTAATTTTCATTAAAAGTTTATAATGGTTTGGAACATCTGAAATATTCAAAACTAGCACAAATGGCGATATTACTGACAAACAAATGAAATCCCTTCTAATAAAGTAAAATAATCAACGAGACAGTGGGCCACTAAGTTCATGGTAATTCCGTCAGTGCAGGATGACATGTTAACCACGTGACACGATGCGTGTAATTGTAATTCATAAATACAACCACAAGGTGTCAGAATAAAGCCTTTTTTAATCAACTTGGTGGTAGGGTTAAGAGGAGCGTCCCATTAATGTTGAAGTAAATATGAAAAAGGCGGTAAATTTTTTCCACACCTCTGTGGAATTTGTAAAACACAAATCATCATATCATTTGTTGGAATCTAGATTATGTTTTCATTTAATTAGAATAACTGTTGGTGTGCATCAACAGGAATGGACTCTAGAGTACCCTTTTTTGGTTAGATTACAGTACATTCATAGAAACTAGAAGCTCTTCAACACCTAAAGGATGTTTTCTTTTTTAACATATTCCATCAAATATATCAATTTCTGTCTGCATATGACTCCATTGTGTGCCGTTCTGAAATGCTTTCAGTCCTTGAATTTTTTAAGGTTGTTTTCTGAACACTCCCACTCTGCAGGGGTTTTTGTTTCTTCAGGAGACGTCTTCCGGAATCCACAGCCAGTCCCCCCATGGAGGTTTAAAAGACCAAACCCTGCTTCTCTTAGACATGATTTAATGCAAATGTAAGTCCTAATAATTAAACCTGCCAGCATTAATTGTGCCTCAGCATTATTCCTGTTCAACAAGAAGGTAAAAAATAATCCATAATTACACTGAAGTCAGTGTGTATTTCTCTGGAGTCATATCAAAAATTCCATATCCATAAACATCTAAACTTGTCTTAAGCATTTATTTTTCCTGCACATGAATTCCTACGTGATGTTATTAGGAATTTGCAAGTAATTAAACCAGAAAATAATCAGGTTTCTGTGTGGGCATCTGTAGATCAATCAGACTGATCGACTGTCCCCATTAATAAACCGTAAATCAATTTGATTACATTTTTTACTATAGATGGATGTAAGACAGTACACACCTTGATGGTTGCAGATGAGTCTCGTCCATGTCAAACTAGGAGGGGAGCTGTTACAATACTGTTCACCCTATGGTCCATAGTGATGTCATACTCCCAGACCAATGCTGCTGGAAACCCCAGGGGAGTTACTCAACAACATTCCTGAGATACTCTTGAACTGTGACTGATCTCAACCGATCCCTCCCATCACACACAGATGCATAAAGTCTTTCTCAAAATGCAGCAAAGACACATTAAACAAGATCCAAAGGAGTGAGTCCTGCAATTTCCTCTTACAGTGTTAAATATCTTTCAATATTTGTGATTTCTGAGGTGAAACTTATATACAGAAACACTTCAAGGCCAGAATTCAAGTTCCTTCTCTAAAGGGAAAAACAAAAGAATTATCAGCAAAATGTCGCATCAAGTAAAAAGCCTTAGAAATTCAAAGGATTCAACTTTACTTGAAGACCCACTGATTTTCCTAAAGCTTAATGATGCTGGATGGTAACAAATATACAAAGTTTATACCCCCGTTGTACTAAAAATATACTGGACTGCTGTTACTCACTTAAAGACAATGATAAGCAAATGCACTTTATTGTTGGTCAAGGTGAAGTTGCTACTTTAACGACTTCACATACTGCTGCACAATTACACCAAAAACTATGGATTATGTATGTAAACACTTTATCAACAATAAATATAAAATAGTTGAGAAAAATGAAAAATGGAAGAGCAGGCGGTATAAAGTCATATGAAATGCTGGACGATTAAACGTCTGCATGTGAGACATTTCCTTAAACCTGAAATAAAACCCAGATTTCATTATTTTGCTGCTGATAAGTCAGAGACAAAAACTTCTAGTCTCTACGTTTGTGTTTATGCAAACTGCACGTTTGAGTTTGATGAACATATTTATCATGGTCTTCATCTCAGTGGATAACAGAACAAGGGCAACGCAGATGATAGTGGTCGAGCTGGCGGAACTGCTGTGTGAGTCCTGACACAGCCGAGCAGTCAGTGATGATAACAATACACAAAGACGTGAGTCATACTCAATCACACACACTGTCTCCTTTACAGAAAAGTAAAGAGTCATCTCTCTCTCTCTCTCACACACACACACACACACACACACACACACACACACACACACACACACACACACACACACACACACACACACACACACACACACACACACACACACACACACACACACACACACACACAGTTGTCAGTACCAGAGAACACAGTGTTAGAAATGCAACACTATCGTTAGAATTTCCTCTAGCTGAGCTGACCCAACAATTGAGTCCTGTAAGATAAAATACTGCCTGGTGTAAAGTCAGGAGAAGTAATACGAGTGTTGAAAAAAAAATAAGTCGGCTCAACGCATCACATTTATGTGCAACTGCTGACAACATGACAGCATTTGTCTGGATGCTGACTCAGCAGTGATAAGAAACAGCTGAATTCCACTTACCGAATCAAAGACACTTCTTTGCGCGCCCACAGCCGCGCACAAACAGCCATGAATAAAAAAGACTGCACCACACAACGACACATAAACAGAAATTTACGTAAAAAAAATATCTACAAACTGCAGTAAAAAAGAAATTAAGAAGCTTTTCAATACAGTAAATGTTTGTAAAAACACAATTTAGTCTCCTTTAGAAACAGTTACTTCGAGCACACTGACATGTTTTACTAGGAGATGGAAAGCACTGCTGACAAACAAGGATGAGATGGAATCACTCTACTTCTTCATAAATACATGGAGAAGAACCATTTATTACTTACGTCATTTCTATTCATGATTCACTTAGAACAACCGCATCTGTTTTGTTCGGGTACACGAGTAGGAGGAGCTGTAAACACGTTATTATGGAGAAGGTTTTAGCAAACAGGTGCTTATTAGGACAGCAGACAGACAGAGCAGCATTACCTGGTTCAACACTGAGTTGAACTTTCACTTTCCGCTTAACTTTAATTTGATCTGACACTGGTGGTAACATCTGGCTCTTCAGATACCAAACGTGTCTGTTTTCCAGTGACTGCTGACTGGGTCTGTCTGCTGTTTGGTGCTGAGCAGGCAGTGATGAGTCAGCTGCTGGAAACAGAGGTGATGATGAAGGTGACCGTGCACCAAAAGCTGCGGGCTGAAAAACCAAAACATTGAATTAAAATATGCTAAAGCTTTGTGTAGATCGGGGGAACTGCATATAATAAATAACCTGCCACTGTAAGCCATACATTTCACATCAGACATGATCGTCTGATTCATTATCAATCTGAAAATGACTGAATAACTGAATGAATAACTTGATGCGACTTTAAGAGTCTCTAGCCTGTTCTGTTTGTTATTTTGTGCAGCCTCATTGGGACAATAAGCTAAGATGAATGCTACTTAGTTAGCATTAAAGTCCTTTAATTAGCGTTTGTCCCTGAAAATGTCACTGAATGCTCAAAGCTACAGTTCATCCTATACAGAAATGGTGATGTCACACATCTTCTATGCTACAGCTGCTGGAAATGAATGTGCTCATTGTGCTCGATGTATTAAACAAATCGCTCATCTGTTCGAAAGGGAGGAGGGCAAACAGTGACCTGCTGGGAGGGGCGGTCCAGGTCGTACGCCAGCCCGCATCAGTCCAGTGTTAGTCCAGCTGAGATAATTGTGAGGCAGTGTGTGACAGAAAGTGAGCAGTGATGACTTCATCAGTGACGTCGCGGATAGGAATCCCAATATCACAAGTTCAAGTGTCCATAGTTCACATGAGGTCATATGAGCTTTGGATACTTCCACTTTCCCGATCACGTCTCTGATCAACCTGCATGACGTCCAGTTCGCTTGACACGCTCACCCTTCAGGCGGTCAGACGATAAGAGAATCACGGCTGAGAAGAGTCCCCTGATGAGGATAAAACATTTAATCAACAACAGAAAAAAAAACGTTCTCCAAAAAATTATTCTTCAGTGGAATGAGAGCAAGAAAAAAAAATAGGGAATATTAGCCAAAAGGGGTTACTATGATGATTTAGAACCTGGGTCAATCTCTGTTTCAACCCCCCCCCAAATTATTAAAAAGACTTATAGAAGGTTCATTTAATTTTTGTTTTTGCAGGTGAATACTTTTTTTTGGCCCAGGTTTGTCAGGGAGGAGTCAACCGATTATGACTGTTACAGAAAATAAAAGGATAAAGAACAAAGGTTTCTACCTAGTTTTCCCTGTGGGAGCATCTGAACCTGACCTGTCAAAGGTACAACGACAACACTCATTGTGGACCTTCAGAACTTTCTTTAACTGTACATAAGTTTGTTTGTCAGCATAAGAATATTTCTGAGATTTTTGAAACAATAACCACAAGTATGAAAAACACCAGCCAGTGCACGTAAAGGTTAATTGCAGGAAAAAATGAGGTCACATCCAAATGGCCTGTGGAATAAATTTCAAACCAGAATACAATACAGACCTGTGACTATCTCCATGGATTTCTACAGAACACAGGACAATTATATGTACAGTAATACAAAATTAAGTTTATTACTGTCTGCTTTGTCTCATGTACTTACTTTTATGTATTTTTGTCTCGTGATTCCACCACTTTTTGAAAGCCCATACTGATCAGTCAGTTTCAATCCATGACTGATTAAAACGTTGTTACGGATTCTTACAACTGTTACTAACTTGGAACTACTGTGTTGGTTTAAATTTAATCTCTGGTTCTAAAAAATTTCTTAATATCCTCAAAATTTTTTTGGATCCTAGGAATGAATCTGCAGTCCAAAAACTTTGCTATATTCCTTTAAAATAAGGGAAGTATGAGTTTTAAATACCTTACAGTTAGCCCAGTGTTAATATCAATAACTGTTTCAATAACTACAACAAAAAGAACAATACCCCAATTTTGTGATGTGGTGATTTACATCACCATCTTTTAATCCAATAACAATCTATACACTGAACGCGTCTTACCACTTTGCGGGGCTTGTCTCTGGGTTCCTCTCGGCGTCCAGGACACGAGTGGGTGGGCGGCTGACAGGAGTGGGTGTTTGCTGGGAGTGGTCGTGGAGATGGCCTGTCGGTCCTGCTTCGCTCTGTCTCTGAGAAAGGAGGCAGCGATTCTGCTTCGGGCCGGTTGCTGGACGAGTGGCTGCACTGGTGACTCGACTCACCACTGCTCTTTTTGGAACTGCCCTTTGAAGGGGTGTCTGAATCTTCTTCGCCTCGGGCTCCACTCTTCTTCTCTTGGCTGACGCCTCGCAACTTAGCTTTCTGGTTGAGCAGGCTGTTCAGGAACATGCTGTCGTAGTCCTTCTCTTGAGAAGAAGTTGACGGTGGACTGACTCTGGGTGGAGGTGGGACTGGGCGCTCGCTGTCCCACGTGCCCCTCCTCTTTTTGGGTGAATGAATGGGACTTATAAAATGTCTGTTTTTCTTGCTTTGTTTGAGATGATCTTCATGGCTGTTCTTTTTCAACTCATTAGTATCATTGTGATAATGCTGAGGGGGACCGTTTTGGTAGGAAGGATATTGACTCATCTCCATAAGCTCCATCTCATCGTCTCTCCATTCTTCATCCCTCTTCTCTGCTCCTCTTCCTCCTCTCTGCTTGTAAGAGGCAGCAAACTCCTCCAACTCATCCAGTGAGCCTGTTCGTCCTGTGGTACGGTACGTCTTTCGCTGAAGATGCTCCGAACGAGGGTTCCACCTTTAAAATACACAAGGCCAAGAGATCTAATAAATGCTCATGACTGACTGTTTAAACTCTCTTTCTATGGGAGTATCTTCACCTGTTTTGGTTTCCTTCCACGCTGTGATCTTGTTGCCGCTGAGTTCGGCCAAACCTACGTGACTGTGAGGAAGATGGAGGGTCATCGCTGTGTCGCCGCAGAGGAAGGGAATCATTCTGGGAGCGTCGAGTTTCTGCGTGGGGCTCATCCTGATACCGCTGCGGTGAACAGGGACTGTCGCGGTAGTGTTGGGGTTCAGGCTGACGGTCGTGGTCGGGGATGGCAGGCAGAGCTTTCTTCTGGATGTTTCTGTATGTTTGGCGAAAGCTGGATTCTCCCTCGTGGAGCGAGCTCAGCTCAGAGACGCTGCACGCTGGATCACAACGAAGGAATGGACAAAGAACAAAGAATAAACAAAGAAATAATCAAATGAACTGAAAATCACTTGAATTTACAAGACACTGCAGAAAAAAGTCAGAATCAAGATGTGATTATGTTGAAATGAGAACGGTTAAAGCATTCCAGGTGAATAGGCATGCACGTCTGCTGTTGTATACATCCGATCTACAGGAAACTTGCAGAATGATTTTATAGTGAAAGCATAAAAAGACAAAATCAAGAGCAAGAAAGCCTCATATAAACAACCACTATTAATAATAGTGTAGCATGCATTATCTGTTCATCGCATGCAACAGAGGATCTAGATAGTATTTCCAGAGAGTAAATCCACAGGACGGGTTGTCAGGCTTACACTGCTGGCTGATAGACCTGGCCGGGTTGAAGTGGGCCAGTTGTTTCTCTACATACTGTAGCACCCTGAGAGAGTTCTGGTCCTGAGGTGAAGGCATACGATAAGGAGCCCCTACAGCATGCATGGGCACTGCAGATACACACTTGACTCATCAGCATAAGGAATGTGTGTTTGTGTGTGTGTGTTTGTGTCTGTTTCATTATTTCAGTATTTTCTTCCTGAAATTGAGACATTCCTCTTTTTCAATACATCCCTAGAACTCCTGAGACAAAAACATTATTTTCAAATGACATCTATCCTGAATATTCTTCCCATTACAGCAAATACATGATGTAAATTCAGTTGTTTTTTTCAAAATTTGAGACTTTGGAGATTATTTTAATGGGATTAAAAAAAACAAACATGCTAGCATGGTGTTTCACTAACTCTGCAAACTCTGTTTAGAGCAGTGGCTCACCTGCTGTGAGGAAGCTTCCATCCGACGGCGGGACAGAAGACATCTTGTCCACCAGAGAGGGAGGGGTGATGGGGACCATCGTCGGAACACCAGTGACAAAGTATGGAGGGTAGGCAGGAGTAGAGGTACCTGTTTTAATACCTTTACCAGCCTCGTATACTGCAAAAGCAACACACAAGCCTGTTCAGACTTTCTAGAATAACACCTCTATCACATAATGTGTACTCTGAATGCCAGCTTTTGCATTTCTCACAGTGACGAGGACAGCAGCACGTGTCTGGGCAGCACCAGCAGCTCACGTAGCAGCAGCAGGAGTGAGGACAACACTGACACCAACAAACACCGACCAGCAGCAGGAACAGGACGCTGCCCAGAGCCACCGCTGCCACAAACACCCACTCTGGAAGGACACAGCACAGAATGCCACATGTAAATAAATACACACACACGCACGCACACACACACACACACACACACACACACACACACACACACACACACACACACACACACACACACACACACACACACACACACACACACACACACACACACACACACACACACACACACACACACATATTGTTTTTATAACAGTAACATAACACGGAATACATATAATTTAGTACAAACTGCAGATGTCCTAGAAACTGTTGGTGCATTAAGTTTGTTGGTAGGGAGACTGAAGTGTCTCATTTACAAAGCAGGAAAAAACTGTAAAAAAAGATGCTAACCAACAAAATGACAATGACTTTAACCAAACCAAGGTAACACGTCACCATATTTTTACCCAAAGTGATATTCGACGCCCTCCAATGTTTTCCTCGTTGTTGGTCAGAACAGTATGTTGGAATTGTGCATAACACAATGAGGATATAAATACTGTATATACAACTATAAAAACTAGAATGTAGAAATGTTTGTTTTTTTCTTAAATAATAGGATTTAACAACAAAAAACATTGTTACACTTGGTGATGAGTATCAGGGTGCTGAAATGAGTAATGTGGCAAAAAACCCCAGATAACCATGAATCTGCTTTCAGGGTCAAACAAAGGAAAGAGAAGAAGAGGGCAGATAGGGAAATCTATAACAATGTATTACCAAGGACAGACACACACACACACACACACACACACACACACACACACACACACACACACACACACACACACACACACACACACACACACACACACACACACACACACACACACACACACACACACACACACACACAGGAAACTTGCTCGTACTCTAGGCAGCAAAATGATTGTTTACCCTTTCTGATACTGAAACTTTGGCTGTAATAGCTCAAAACGTGATCTCATTTACCATCATTATGACCACTAGATACACACACCCACACCCACACACACACACACACACACACACACACACACACACACACACACACACACACACACACACACACACAGATAGTGATTAAGGAGTGGAGATAACACAGCACATTAAGACATGTCAGGGCACCATGGGAGTGTAATCTAACACACACTAATGTAACACTAACTCTGAGATGAATAATTCCTTCTGGGTGAATCATGCCATGTTGTTTTGGGAGCTATTTCCACACGCATCCATTCATCACTTCTCACAAACCGTAAGGTTATTGAGTGTGTGGCACAGGAATTTGATGGACCTTGAACACACCTCCCTCCCAGTTAATCACTGCATTTTTAACGGGTAGTGTCCAAATCCAGTGGGATGACATGTTACCCACAGACATAAATAAACACACTGATGATAATAACAGCTTTACACCACAGCGCACCTCAGTGTGAGCAAAGGCCAGCTCATTACCCAAAGAGTGTGAGTTGAGTCAAAAATAGATTTGAACCCAACAACATGAAAACCCTCTTGATGTATGTGGGTCACATAAGGAAGACGTTAGGCAGCATCTGCAGTTTGTATAGAAACCATCAAACGTGGTGGGAAACTTTAACTTTTTGTTTTCTGAGTTTATCAGATCAAGACTCAAATTGTCCTTTACATTTCCGTATCTAAATTTCTCATCACAACAGGGAATACATCCCACCCTTCCCACCAGCGTTTATTATGGCTCCTACACCCACATTACAGCAGTAAGTAGGGTTAGTTTGAAGGGACCAGGTCAGGGGGAAATACAGTATGCCCCTACCTGGCATAATCTTCAAATCAAAGTCTGGCAGGACATCTTCAGGCACACCTGAGAAACCTGGAGGAAGAGGAAGAGGAAGAGGAGTGGAGAGGACAGGAAGAGGAAGAGGAAGAGGAAGAGGAAGAGGAGAGGAGAGGAGAGGAGAGGAGAGGAGAGGAGAGGAGAGGAGAGGAGAGGAGAGGAGAGGAGAGGAGAGGAGAGGAGAGGAGAGGAGAGGAGAGGAGAGGAGAGGAGAGGAGAGGAGAGGAGAGGAGAGGAGAGGAGAGGAGAGGAGAGGAGAGGAGAGGAGAGGAGAGGAGAGGAGAGGAGAGGAGAGGAGAGGAGAGGAGAGGAGAGAGGAGCTTGATATAAACTTGAACAATTGCATAAAGAAGGAGCAGAAAAGCAGAGAGATACAGAAAACAGAAAGACAGAAGTGGCGTCTGCCACCAGAGTATATTCTGGTTTTCTTCCAGAAAGCCTCCATAAAACACGAGTGATCAGAATATTGATCATTTGGTTTCTGATATGAGGCTGTATGGTTTCTGTCTGGTAACATGACCGACAGGAATACGGGTCGTTCTTTTGACAAACAGGCAGAAGCTGTGAGTAATGTTATGTGCAGAGCTGTACAAATGAAAGGTGGGAGCAATCTAACCAATTCACATCCAGAATCAGAAAAGATTTTCATGAAACTGTACGCCCAGCCATTGAAAAGAGTTGTAGCTACTGTTGAGTAGCCCCAACTCTTAATTCCATGACACGTGAGTAAAAATTCTGCTGATGCAATACTTGCAAAACGTTGGACACATGACAAGTGACCTGCCTCATGCACATTTCAGTACTTCATCAATGTTTTTTGGCTTCAGAAATGAAAATGTCAACTGAGGTCAAACAGTTTTTAGTCAGCCTGTCTGTGTCCCCACAGGTCTACGTTAGTCAAGTGTCTCACAAGGCGTCACCCACCATGTTTGTGTCCCTGTACTCTGCTCTGCTCCTCCCACGTCATTAATTTATTGCTGTCTTCTTCTGATCCACTTGCTCAAAAGACAAAAGACCCCTGAGCCATTTGCGGTGGCCCCAACTGTTGTTATGGAAACACATCAAGTGCTTCACATGCCTTATTAGCTACACCAAGACCAGGGGATACAACGTGATAGAACTGTGTAACTCTTCTCTCAGGAATCTCTCGTGCCAGGTTGGAGGTCACAGAGTTCACCTCATGTTGCCGTAAGTGTGAACTCTTTATAACACCAAGACCTCAGATAACATGAAGCACGCTTCTATACAGGCTGCACAAAACTCTTTCTAAACTGTACAAGCTTACTGTCCATCGTGAGTGTTTGTGTGTGTGTGTGTGTGTGTGTGTGTGTGTGTGTGTGTGTGTGTGTGTGTGTGTGTGTGTGTGTGTGTGTGTGTGTGAGTGTGTGGTATGTGCATACACATAAGTCTCAGTGCCAGCCAAAGAAAAGTTCAGCGTCAGTGAGACAATTGCAGCATAGCCTCTCTGCCAATGCCATGGCAACATTTGTAGCTGAAAGCTGGCAAAATCCTGACGCTGTAAAGGTGCACATGTTGGATACACTTTAAAAACACGGGACACAGAATCTACATACACACAGACAGGCACACATACACGCACATGGACACTCTGGCTTTAATGGAAGACAACCGATCAGTTGAAGATCTTCTCTCCATAGTGTAACATACCGTGGGACAGTAGTTGTTATGGTTACAGATCAGACAAAACTGCCAGCCCATTCATGAGCCTGTAAAGTGCCGTTGTTGATGAACACATCAGCTAATACAAAGGCCTTGTCATGAAACAAGAGCTCATAGACACATAATTCATGCTACAGTACATTATGTGTGATCGATCAGACAATAGGACCCGTCCAGCTCACTTCAGTGTTTACTCAACTATGCCAGTAATGCAAAAAATAAGGCATTGGGACACTGCATGAATCTAAAACCCAACACAGGAAGTTGTGAATGTGTTCGAGCTGTAATGACAGCTTACCAAGAACCAGCAGCTCCACAGAGGCCTCGTTCTGTCCCTCCAAGTCATCAGATATAATCACTTTACAGATGTAGACTCCACTGTCTCCCCACTGGACCTCTCCTATGCGCAAGTCTGCCTCTATAGTAGAAAAAAAAAAGACAAAGACATCTTTGGTGAGATTGTCAGTGTGTCCTCTTTAAAATGCAAAGCTCACCATTAAAACTTCACTCAAAGGAAATAGCATTCAGGCAACAAGTCACAAGTATTTTTGTTCTTATAGAGACTATTTGAAATATATCAGGGTGAGGAATAAAGTTGTCACTCATTAGACAGCTTTTACGTTTTTCTAATAGTAAAAGCCAATTTCTCAGAAAAGACATTTTATGTGACTGAAAAAATTCAAAACATGGGACATTTCTGGGCTGTTGATTCTGTGGAACAGGGGTCAGAAATGTAAATACAGGAGGCAGGAAATGGGTTGTATAATTTACTTCCTTTTCCTGTCAGCCAAGGAAGTGAAGTGAGAGACGGACGACTGAGCCGCACCGCTGTGACCAGTCTCTTTTTGACAAAGACGCACCTGCAGTATCCAACACTGTCTAGTTTATTTTCATTAAATCTATCTTGTAATACATTTATATCCTGTTGTTTCTCCGTACAAGTGTGACTAACACCTCCTGCTCAGTGCATGCAGGGACAAACTCCAACCTCTCTGTGACCCTGAATAGGATTACATGGACAACTGGCTCCACAGTTAGTGCTTTCACGATTTTGTCCATTTACAACATTCCTGATCTGACCTGTTTAAGGATGGAAAGTGGAGTGGGACAGAAAAAGACAAAAGACAAAGTGAAAGCCAAGAAACAGAGAACTGACTTTGTGGACATTGGGTTGCAGAGAGATCTAGAGAGTCAAAATAGAACCAGAACATTGAAGGACATCAGAGGAAAGAAGTGAGGGTCAGGATGAATGAAAGGACAGCATGAAAACGGTTTCTTTTGTCTGGGTTCCTTGTTGGTGAAGAGAAGGACGATTCAGTCAGAGTTAGAGCTCCATAAATCTGATGCCAATAAACAAAGCTACCTTTCTATCATCAACGTCGCGTGCATGTGCGCGGACACACACACACAAAAACACACACACACACACACTGCCCCTTAGTTGATCCTTAAATGACATGGTCGTAACACAGTAAGGGTGTGTAGAACTGAGGATAAGAAAGCATTAACATGAATTTCAGGAGGCAACCTGTTGTTTACTGGTGCATTATTTTATTTGACTACTGTTTTTATATAATTTACACTATTTGGGACAATTTACTTCCGATATTTTTTCTATTGTAAAGGAAATATTTTCTTTGATACTAGCATTTCACAGGCAGACAGACTTTTGAAACTAAATAAATACATAATTCTTCTGTATAATTTGACATATAAAGCCTAACTGGACTTGGTTTCTATTGCTCTAGACCATATATGTCAAACTCAAGGCCCTGGGGTCACATGTGGCCCGCCAAGCCTTTTTAGAGCATAAAAGGTCAGAGTGTCTAAAAATAAATAGATCAAAAGTCTGTTTTGAGCAAAACTACATTTCCCACAATGCAGAAATTAAGCTAATTTTAACTCTGACAAAAACATTTTGAATAAAGTTAATGTCCTAACTTGTGTATGTTATTTTTATTTAATCATTTAAACAGTTTGATCCTTGATTGATGGAGTTCTGTGGGTTTAATAACCTGACAAATTAGAAGGATTTATGTTATAACAGAGAAACAAACAAACATATTTTTTTCTGTCCAACTGTAATGTTTGTAACTTGAATAAGTAATAAATTTAGATTACTCAACATTAAGCAGTAATTAAATTTATTTTACATTAGACTGAGTTACATTTACTTACATTTATTAGTTACATCTGGCCCTTTGAGGACAGCCATGATGCTGATGTCGCCCTCAGTGAAAATAAGTTTGACACCCCTGCTCTAGTGGTTTACAATTTTTGCTTCTTCTATTTTATAACCGAATATATGTTGATTTTTCAATGTTATGCTTGCAGTTTTTCACAAGATAGAGAATTTCAGAACAGAACTTAAGTTCGGACGATAAAAAATAAAAAGCTATGCTGGGAACACGTCTGCTATGTGATTAGTAAAGGTAAGACTCAAGATGATTATCAGAATGAAAATCAACAAAACTGGACTAGTGGTGCAGAAGACTTACTGTTGATGATGGAGATGTCTCTGCTCTTATAATATTCTGACAGCGTGACAGAGGAACCAGAGATGGAGGCTACTGTTCGAACAGTTCGACTGCTGTCAGCGCAGTCAAGGTAACTCGATGTCATCCCTGTCTCGTATCCTCCACCAGCAACTCCAGTTCCTCCCATCATCCCTCCTCCTCCCAGGCTTCCACTCAGGCTGTCAGAGAAACTGTACGAATCTCTTGTGCGGTCACGACAGTACGATTTATAGACCCACTGAACCACAGGGGTTTGGGTGGACACACTGTTGTATTGACACGGCAGAACTACTGACTGGAACAGCACAGCATACCTCTTTTCATCCCTCACAAAGACATGAACCCCCCAGCAACGGGAAAGGAGAACATCTGTAGGAGGATAAGAAGATAATGAGGAAAAATTAGTAAAGTGGAATTCAGAAATAATAATAATAATAATAATAAAAAAAACAGATTAAATAGAACAGTCATTCTTCTCTGAGACATAATTCAGACAAATTTAAACACCACACAATGCAAATGTTTTAGATTGTGTGTGACTAAAATCACTTTTTCTAAAATTAAGTGTGTTTTAAACGGTGTTGTGTTATATTGTTGTGTTGTGATGTCAAGATGACACCCATATTTTCATTCCCACAGATCTAGAAGTAAAAACAGGCAGTGACACTGAATGTGTAATGGAGGATTCAAGGATTACTTCAACAGACAGAGATTTAAAGGCTGTTGATTTTCAAGGAGACACCTGTTCTTGATCACTCATGGTGAAAATAACCACTAACAAATCACATGACTAATGCACACTGCACAATTGTAATGAAAGAAACTATAGAGGCGTGTCAGAATGAAGTACAGCCAGAAATAATTCAATATTCTCATTTTCCTTTTTGATGGAAAGTGGGTTGTTGTGAATCATTGTTTTCCTTTTGTCCAGAGATGTGTAAAAAAGAAAGCTTTTCTAAGACTGAGTTTCTTCTTCTCAGCGAAATCTGTGAGCTGCATTAACCTCAAATTGCTCAAGAGTTTCTGAAGCCGCGGGACTCTGGGTCACATGATCCCAGGAGCTAGACCTCCACAATTCAGGAGTAGCACATACTCAAGAAAACGACCATGTGAGAAAAACAAACCGACAGGCACACACCCAGAAACATCTGTGTGCGCTGCTGTGTGCTTGTGTATGTGTGTGTGTGTGTGTGTCTGTGTGTTTCTCGGGCAAAACAGTAGGAGGTATGACAGAACTGGACCAGTAACAAGATTGAGAGGGATAGGAGCGGAGGCCGGCTCACTTAATTCAGACTGGGCATATTGAAATAAAAGCCAGTTCACTAAGAAACCTAACCAGGTATCAGAGACCTGATAGATTTCACCAAAAATACTATATATTAGGCATAATATTATTTTTTACCAAAACCTTTTGTTTTTTGTTGTCTAGGGGTATTCACTAAAGTTCACTCTAATCTCCTCATATTAAAAATAACATATAGCATATAAACTGCGAAATTAAACAACAAAACTTCACATGTTATTGTTAGTTAGTCATTGTTTTACTTGCTGCGTTTTATTAAATGTATAATTGTATTTAAAGTGAATGCAGTTTCATTTAACAGTTAGGTTTGGCTGGATTTTGTTTTTTTCTGAAAGAAATCATGAATTCAAAACAAGAAGAATTAAGCTGATTTATAAATTCCACAGAGAAAACATTAGCTTAAAAAAATACAGCACAGAGGAGATTGGTCTTCCTGGGATCATCGGCTGGGGAGCGTTCCGAGGCAGGTTTTATTAGTTTTCCAAAGAAGCTACCTCCATGGGGGAAAATGAAAACAGGAGAGAAACAGGGAGGGGAAAGACACCAGTCTAATACTGGACAAAGGAGACCTGGTTCGGGATGATCGCCAGATTTATGTTTTACTTTCCTTATTTTTCCAATTTCAAGCAGGCAAAAAAAATTCCTAAACTTCTTTTAAAAATACCAATATAGTGGCTGATCACAAGGCAATCTATTTTTAAGATATCTGCAAAAACCTATTCATACAAGAGCATTAGAAATGACTTAAAACATTTTCTCTGCACTGAACAAATAATGGCACTTTAAATGAAAATACATGCATGGCCCTGAATACCATTCTTCATAAGAGCACATATTTGAAAATATGACAGTAAAAATCGGGGCTAATTCCATAGTCTTACATTGGAGTTCCAGAGAAGTATTTACATAAGTAATCCGTTCCCAAACACTAAATCATAAACCACTGTCCACCCAAGAGCTCAGAATCAAACACAAAAGATTTTGGATGTTATTTGGTAAGATGAAAAAGAAGGTACTGTTTTTGGGTAATGGACCAACAATACAGGACCTCCGAAGGAAGAAGAATGAGACACACAAAAAGTGGTTGTGGTTCAATGATACTTTTAGGGCTGCTTTGTTGCCTCAAGTGCTGATAATCTTCAGCCTGTAGATGATTCCATCATGTATGCAGATTCCCAGAAGAAAAATGTCTCACTATCTGTGAGGAAGATGAAACCCCGGCATCATTAGACATTCCAAAATGACAATGATCCAGAGCAGACATCAAAGACCACCAAAGCTAGGTTTCAGATGAAGTCTGATAACTATCTGTGGAAGCCTTGAGTCCCAAAGAATATCTCTGATGCGATATTAAGAAGATAATTGCTGAAGGTGAACAAAAGTATATTAAAGAACTGGAATCTTTTATCAGTAGGGAATTCACCAAAGATTCAGCATGAACGCTTCCAGAAGCCAGTGTCATAAGTCGTAACAGCAGGGTTGTTACAAAATACAGAGACACTTGTCATTAACGGGTTCAAGCATTTTTTCAATTTAATTTTTTAATTTTAAAAATTAGCATATTGATGTTGCTAAATCAGAAAATTCAGTCAGCACCTATTTTAATGCTTCAGTACGTTTTTCTTTGAAATATTTACATTTGCATAAAATCATTTGATCGACTCTAAAAAATTGCATCTATCTGTCTTATAATTAATTAAGTTATCCCTTTGAGGCATTGTTATGATTCAATAAATCGGCTGTAAGCATCCCGAACCAGAGAGCATAAACCTGTAAATATAGTTTAGCGATTAGATGTAATTATAATACTTCAAAACTGCTTTGGTATAACGGAAAGCATCTGAACATATTAAAAAGGAATCACTAATTCTTGATTTGCTCAATATATTTAATAATATGAAGAAATAAGTTGGAATCAAACACTTAATTTGTCCGTAAATGCTGGATCACTATCCAGCCAAACTGCAACCTGTTACGCCACTCTTCGGGTTTCTGTCTAGCTTTACTTACCAGCCAAAAGCACGATGAAAACCCAGCACTTGAGCACCGAGAACATTTTCCAGATATTGAACTTGAAGTTCTTCAAAGTTTTCGTTCGAGGGTAGTCTTATTTCCTTTTTCTTCTCATCTTCGGACAGCATCCAACCTCTGCCACAAAGCATCGGGCAAATAACGGGACCACGAGCTCCAGCGGTGATACCAGCATCCTGCTTTCCAAAATAAAAGTACAAACTTCCGGTTTTCAAAATATACCCTAACAACATTTTATGCTACAGTATTAATACATATTTGGGAATTTAAGATTGGAGTTTTTTATTGCGATGCTGCTTGAATACATTATTGACCTTTATTTTCTTGAGCATTTAACACAAGATAATTTGAGCAATAAGGGAAGGAGCCAGAACTTGTGTTGGAGGTGGAGCGTTACCAGTTGGATCTGGTGGGGCTTACCTCTACACATAGCCTCAGTTCTGGATCCAAACTCCTGGATAGGGGTTGGACCTTGTTTTACTCCGGAGTTGCGTCAGGCGTGAGGCGCAGGGCGGGTGTGGGGATACTCACAAGCCCCCGCTGTGTTGGAGTTTACCCCGGTGGATGAGAGGGTCGCCTCCCTATGCCTTAAGGCTGTGGGAGGGAAAACTCTGACTGTTATTTGTGCATACGCACCAAATATCAGTTCAGCGTTTTCGGCCTTCTTGGGGTCCCTAAATGGGGTCCTTGATGGGATCCCTTCAGGGGACTCCATTGTTCTCCTGCGGCGCTTCAATGCACACGTTGGCAATGATGAAGACACTTGGAGGGGTGGGATTGGGAGGAATGGCCTCCCTGATCTAAACCCGAGCGGTGTTATATTGTTGGACTTCTGTGCTAGTCACGGATTGTTCATAACTAACACCATGTTCGAACGCAATGATGCTCAAAAGTGTACTTGGTACCAGAGCACCCTGGGTCGGAGGTCAATGATCGATCTTGTGATTGTATCATCTGACCTCCGACCGTGTGTTTTGGACACTCGGGTGAAGAGAGGGGCAGAACTGTCAAATGATCACCATCTGGTGGTGAGTTGGGTCCTTTGGCGGAGGAAACCTTTGGATAGACCTGGTAAGCCCAAACGAGTAGTGCGGGTGAACTGGGAATGTCTGGAGGAGGACTCGGTCCGCGTGACCTTCAATTCGCACCTCCGAAGGAGCTTCTCGTGCATCCCTGTGGAGGCTGGGGGCATTGAACCTGAATGGTCGACGTTCAAAGCTTCCATTGCTGAAGCTGCAGCTGAGAGCTGTGGTCTCAAGGTCTTGGGTTCCTCAAGGGGAGGTAACCCTCAAACGCCATGGTGGACCCCGGTGGTCAGGGAAGCTGTCCGACTGAAGAAGGAGGCCTTCAGGGGCATGTCCCTGGGGACTCCTGAAGCAGTTGCAGGGTACCGACAGGCCAGAAGGACTGCAGCCTCGGCTGTGATGGAGGCAAAACAGAGAGTGTGGGAGGAGTTCAGAGAGGCCATGGATAAGGACTATCGGACAGCACCAAAGTTCTTCTGGAGGACTGTGCTCAGGAGGGGGAAACGGGGGACCATCCAAGCTGTATACAGCAAGGATGGGAGACTGTTGACTCGACTGAGGAGGTTGTCGGTCGGTGGAAGGAACACTTTGAGGAACTCCTGAATCCAACTATCCCAAATGAACCGTCCTCTGTTGCAGAGGCAGAGCTGGTGGATGATGGGGGATCCAAGTCAATCTCTCGGGGCAAAGTCACCGAGGTAGTTAAACAACTTCACGGTGGCAAAGCCCCGGGGGTTGATGAGATTCGCCCGGAAATGCTGAAGGCTCTGGGTGTCGAGGGGCTGTCATGGATGACACGCCTCTTTAACATTGCATGGAAGTCTGGGACAGTGCCGAAAGAGTGGCAGATTGGGGTGGTGGGTCCTCTTTTTAAACAGGGGGACCAGAGGGTGTGTGCCAACTACAGGGGCATCACACTCCTCAGCCTCCCTGGGAAAGTATTCCAAGGTGCTGGAAAGGAGGGTCCGGCCGACTGTCGAACCTCAGATTGAGGAGGAACAATGTGGGTTCCGTCCTGGTCGTGGAACAACGGACCAGCTTTTTACTCTCGCAGGGATCCCAGAGGGGGCTTGGGAGTATGCCCATCCAGTCTACATGTGTTTTGTAGACTTGGAGAAGGCGTACAATCGGGTCCCCAGGGATATACTGTGGGAGGTACTGCAGGAGTATGGGGTGAGGGGGCCTCTCCTCAGCGCCATTCAATCCTTGTACGCCCAAAGTGAGAGCTGCGTTCGGGTTCTCGGCAGTAAGTCGGACTTGTTCCAAGTAGCTGTTGGCCTTCGCCAGGGCTGCGCTTTATCACCAATTCTGTTTGTGATTTTCATGGACAGGATATCGAGGCGTAGTCGTGGTGAGGAGGGGTTACAGTTTGGTGGCCTGAGGATTGCATCGCTGCTTTTTGCAGATGATGTGGTCCTGTTTGCGTCATCGGCCTGTGATCTGCAGCACTCACTGGTCCAGTTTGCATCCTAGTGTGAAGCGGCGGGGATGGGGATTAGCACCTCCAAATCTGAGGCCATGGTCCTCAGCAGGAAACCAGTGGACTGACTTTTCCGATTGGGGGATGAGGGCCTTCCACAAGTGAAGGAGTTTAAGTATCTTGGGGTGCTGTTCACGAGTAAGGGAACAATGAAGCGTGAGATTGGACGGAGAATTGGGGCAGCAGGAGCGGTATTGCAGTCACTTTACCACACTGTTGTCTCAAAGAGGGACCTAAGCCGAGAGGCAAAGCTCTCCATCTACCTTTCAATCTTCGTTCCTACCCTCACCTATAATCATGAGCGATGGGTCATGACCGAAAGAACGAGATCGCGGATACAAGCGCCTGAAATGGGCTTTCTCAGGCGGATAGCTGGTGTCTCCCTTAGAGATAAGGTGAGAAACACTGCTGTTCACGAGGGGCTCAGAGTAGTGCTCAGAGTGCACGTCCAGCTGGGAGGAGACCTCGGGGCAGACCCACGGCCAGGTGCAGGGATTATATCTCAACACTGACCTGGGAACACTTTGGGATCCCCCAGTCAGAGCTGGTGGACGTGTCTGGGGAAAGGGAAGTTTGGGGCTCCCTGTTGAAGCTGCTGCCCCTGCGACCCGACTACGGATAAGCGGTGGAAGATGGATGGATGGATGGATGGATGGATGGACCATTTAAAATCCCTATTACCGGTAATACTCTATTTAGAAGAGGAAAGACCAGACAACCAGTACTGTATTGGACTTGTTAAAAAACAATGGATGATGGAAGAAGGAATGTGAAGTTTGGCACAAGAACATTAAATTAAGCAAAAACAAATCAGGTGTGAGTGAATCCTCCAAATGATAAACATGATTATAGGGCTCCCCGCGACCCAATTCCAGATAAGCGGAAGAAGATGGATGGATGGATGGATGGATGGATGGATGAGTTGCAATGTTGCCATCTAGTGTTAAGGAAACGTAGATTTTTTTATTTTTTTTTCAGAGTACAACATGCCTCAGTACCTCTGCCTTTTCTTGGACCTTTCAGACAGAAAGATGGCATGGATGGAGCAAAACAACAAATATTTGATTAGATATTAGATAGTCCTTCATTAGTCCCACTGTGGGGAAATTAGCAAATTCAAAACTCACAAAAGGTAGGACAATTACATGTTTTTTTTAATGTAAAGATATACAGTATATGATGTGATAAAGTTAAAAGTGTGTGTTGTTTGTTTGTTTTTTAGGCTATTCAATTTCTTCCAGTGTGACACAGCTATCACCTTTCAAATAATTGTATTTAAAGTAGCTTCCCCAACACTGTCAGATGATGTTAGAATCAAAAAATGAAGTGAACAAGGGTTTTTTGTAATGAGCTACTTCCTCTTGTATTGGCCTGTCTTTTTTTTTAAACACCTTGTTACCGTAAACATTACCTGCTAAATTCTGAACAGCTGAACATTCATATTAAATACAAACTTAAAAAGAGAAAATATTTAATTTTCTGTGCCACCACAATGTGGAAGATGCCATAAATAGGCTTCAAGACCATGGATACGTGCCGATTACATCAACATGGCAATAGGACTTCAAGCCTAAAAACAACATTAACACCCAATCGGTTAAGATTTTGCATGTTGTGTCAAAACAATTTAGTTAATATCTGTGTCTTTTTCTTACATCAACTTTATTATTTATATAACATTTCATGACATTTTACGATAATACAAGTGAGATAAATCAATGGAAAAATTACATTGCTCAGTAGTAGTATTTACATTGTTTATTTCACTGCATTTAAGATAAGATTTATCTCAACATATTTGAGGGCATCAAGGCAATGAATTAAAATTTTAATTCTAATTTAAGACAGAAATGAAAAGATCTGCCTGTGATTGTCAATCATAACAGTTCTACTACTTTGCATATGCACTATATGATGCAAATCAAATAAAACAAAAACACACAAGTACTCACTGGACAGGACATAACTGCTTCAATGTACAGTACATGTCTAATACAATATCTAAATCAATTCATTAAAACAATTCTAGAATGCACATTTATTCTGAATAGAACTCCTTAAAAACTACCACCAGCTACCAACAACAGAAGAAACACACACACACATGGCTTTTCATGAGTGAGTAAAATTGCGACACGTGAGCTTAAATCTAAAATACCAACAAATCTGAATTAAAACGTTCACAACATTTTAACTTGGAAGTTTTTTTTCCCCCTCTGGGCACCGGACCAAGGTGATTGGTATTTTGATACTAAAACATTGGGCTCTCTTAACTTACATTATGCAGGTAGCATAACTTTCATTACTACTAATAATTTACTGCATTTAAGTTACAAACCACGATGTTCTGGTAAACATAACCAAGTATTTCTTTTACTTAATCTAAAAAGTAGTTTTGCTTCCTAAACTGAACCAAAACTGTGCCTGCTCCATTACATTTGTCACATGGAAACCGAGGAGTATACTCAACTGCTCATTCGTTAGTTGGTTCTGGGATTTTTTCAGTTGCTTGTCATATTTTGGGGTTGAGGTATAAAGATGCCCTGACTATTTCAGATTTGTATTTAAAAAACAATGAAGGTCTAAACTCCCTGGAATGAAAACAGGCAATGTAAGATGATTGATACAGGTTTGATGTCTTAGTAACTGTCGTCTCTTCTTGGTGGTTTATTGACTGGCACACTTGGTCTTTCTTGCTCACGGTCATCATAGGGCTCGTCATAGCGGTCATCATAGCGGTCATCATAACGACGATCGCGACGGTCATTATAGCGGTCATCGTTACGACGATCTCGAGGATCATCATATCTCTCGTCACGATCATCGTATCGGTCACGGCGAGCCGAATAGTCACTACGGCGATCATCGTAGTCACTTTGAGGGTCATCGTAATCGCTGCGTGGACGATCATCGGGAACCCTGCGACGGTCGTAATCGCGCTCACTCCGTTCCTCGTAGCGGTCGTTGCGGTCAGAGGGGTTTCTCACACTGGAGTCATCATAACCTTCCCTGTCCTCTTGACCCTCTACCTGGCGACTGTCACCGTTTATGGCTGGCTCTTTGTCATGGTACTCTTCTTCACGGACTCTGAAAAGCAAACAAAAATCAGCCAAATATTTGAATATGAAGAGGTATTATTTCATTGCTTTCCTCTGAAGGCATTCTCAATCTTTTACCAATATTGTTGCAAAACCACATCAGCTCTGCTATTGTTCTTGAAATATTGCCTTCTCGCTAAAATAGTTTTGACTCTCTAGAGTAACGATATTCTCTTGTTCCCTCCATCAACACATGTAATCCTGTAAATATGATCCAATGACATTGTTCTTATATCACAAATGCTGATGATCCTCATGTAGAGATTGTGTTTCTGATGCTAGAAATCCAAAATCTGTTTTTGACTTGGCTCCATAACACCCACATTATTGAGGAGCAAATATGGTTGTGCAGAAGAAATTAATTATAAATAGCAAAAGAGCACGTTTAATGTTGACCCTCTTACCATCATGAAAGGGGTACCTCAAGGTTCCATCCTGGGCCCAACGCTGTTCTCCATCTACATCAACGATGTAGCCAAGAATGCCGGCAATTCCAAGTTTCACCTATATGCTGATGATACCATCTTATACTTGGAGGGCCCTTCTCTTCACCCTGCAGCATCCACACTACAACTTAGTCTCACTTCTGTCGAGCAGTACTTTCATGGCCTTCGTCTTTCACTCAACACCAAGAAAACGAAATGCATTATTTTTGACCGGAAACATGATTCTACCACTGCCCCTAAAATGCTCTGTGCCGATGGCTCTGAACTGGAGTTTGTGACCAGCTGTAAATACCTCGGTCTCTCTCTGGTTGGACTCATCCCTCTCCTTCACCACCCACATTTAGCACTTGCAATAAAAAGTCAAAGCTCACCTGAGCTTCCTCTACCGGAATAAGGCCTCCTTCACCTGTTCAGCCAAACGCATGCTTGTGAAAATGACCATCCTGCCCATATTTGATTATGGTGACACCATCTATAGGATGGCTTCGCAATCTACTCTTAGCAAACTTGACACACTTCACCACTCTGCCCTCCGTTCTGCCACAGGCGTTCCATTCAGAACTAACCACTGTGACCTGTACAACCTGGTAGACTGGACATCCCTCCACACCAGACGGCTCCACCACTGGTTTAACCTCATTTACAAATCCATACTTGGAAAAACACCTCCCTACCTCTCCTCCTCCCTTCTACACCTCTCCCATCCTGCCCTCAATCTTAGGTCCAGTAAGCTCATCAAACGCTCCATCCCTAAAGCCCGTACTGTCTTTGGTCGCAGTGCTTTTCGATTTGCTGCAGCTAATGATTGGAACACTTTTCAAAACACCCTCAAACTCATTGTCCCCATATCAGTCACTGCTTTTAAACAAAACCTGAATGAAATTGTAGTTGACAGCTGCACTTGTTGAGTGTCTCTCTCTCTTTATCTGTCTTTCTGTCTCTGTCGCTCTCGTTCTCTTTTGTATTGTATTTATTTTTCTTTATATTTTCTGTATAATGTATAACTTTGTGTTTATTTCAGCCTTCCTCCCCACCCCTACATCTCTAAGGGCCACTGCTCTTTGTTCAGGCTGCATTTGTAAATAAGAACCTGTTTTTAATTGCTTGCCTGGTTAAATTAAGGTTCAATAAAATAAATAAATGTTGACTAGCTGCCTTTTTGTTTCTCAAAGTCTGTTTATAATGGGTATCTAAATGATCCATTTCATTACATGAAGATGATATGAAATAAAAATACATGTCACCATGTAGGGCATGTATTCCTTCAACAGCTTTTGAGATAAATTCTAATGTTTTGTTTCCCAATGTGCCACAGGGGCTGTTCTGCATGAATTTTGAGAATTTGGGATATCTTTAAAACGTCTCATTTTCAAAAACAACAGTTTAAACATCTTTAATAATAATAATAATAATGATGATTAGACATTCTCTCTAATGAGTTTCAACTGCTTTTTGACAAAGCAATGGTAGATTTTCTTTGAATAGTTATGAAAAACTTTTTCAACTTGTAAGTGAAATCTGCCCTAAAAATATCAGTCTTTGGTTTGTCGACTGAATATTGTTAATTCTTTGTCTATGAACTTAAAGCCACTGTTATGACAGACCAACTGCTCTTTGAGTGTAATAAATGAGCCACATGTTAATCATTTTAAAATGACTTTGTTGCTGAGTTGGTGTGAGTAGATTCAAATCTTTCATGAAGTAAAAACTGAAATACCCCATGGCGTATTCCTCCTGTTGCTTCTTCTTCCGGCAGCAGCAGCAATAGATGACAATGACGAGCACAATTAAAGCAGCAACAACTCCACCAATGATTCCCGCAGTGGACCCAATGTTCATGGAAGCTACAGGAAGGAAGACAAGTTGAAAGATGAAGAAATTGGTACATCTTGTAATCCTTTGTTGCAAGTTTGCATTTTTTGAAAAAACTGGAGAATTTCCAAGTTGTTAACAGAAAAGTATGACATGAAGATTTTACTGACGTGGCATGACTGAGAGGGTGAGGTTGCAGGTAGCTGAGCGGATCTTGTTAGCTGAGGTACAGATATAGAATCCTGATGTATCTCTGGAGATATTGAACAGTGACATGATGCCATTCTCTGAAAGACAAGACAGCAGCCACATAATTTTACCTGTATTTTCTGTCCTTTTGATGGAATTCAAAAGATATCTAAACTTTTACTGGTCATGGAAGTGGTAAGTCAAAAATTCCATTTCTATGCCATTTTTTAATAGATTTTTTTTTTACAGTGTGTTGTAGATTTTGGTACAAAAGTGTAATGATTTAGAAAAATGAAACAGTAAGGTTTCCTAACAAAAACACCCCCCCCCCCAAAAAAAGCCCAAAACAAAAAACAAACAAACCCAAAACTAGGGTATGTGCATCATGACTGTTATCAATCTACATCAGATTTAAATTTGGTTGTAACTTCTGTATTCAATGGATTACAATTTTCTCCCATCATCTTCTCCGGTTTTGAGTGTGGGATCGGTATTGCATTTTTGAAATTACTACATGTTCTTCATATGTTCTTCATGTGGTCCTGTGAGGCCATTGCTGTTTGCAGCGAAGGATCAATTCAATCTGTGTTCAAACCCATCAGGCTGCTCAAAGCTTACAATCATCTATACTATCTGAACCAGGCTAGAACTACAAAAAAAAAAATATCAGAGAAAGTGCCAGACTAAAGTGCTGTCAGTACCCATGTCACTGATACTTACTGTCTGTTGTTCTGGGACTTGGAGGACGAAGAACGTTCCTGACATCTCGACTTTCCCACTTATAAGTGGGTGGAGGTGAGCCTTCCTCAGACTTACATGTCAGATTGATGTTTTGGCCGTACTCTGCTTTTCCCTGGATCTTACAGATGGGCTTGGATGGAGCAACTACAAAACAAATTTAAATAAATCCATATGAATAAACATAACATACAATGTGCCACTTCCATGGGCAGATCCAGGGCCCCCAATTTCTGATCTGGCTGCTTATCCCATTGCTTGCCAGTGTTTGTCCCTATTTTAACACCTCAAAAAATATCCTGTAGCTATTGTGATACTAGGCTTATGTCACGTGAGAAGTCCATGACAAAATGATTCAGCTTGAATGTTAATGAAAATCATATGATGTATATATACAGTATGATGCCAGCCTATTACAATTGCACGTCCCTTACAGAAATGTTTCACTGTCGGTTCATGTTTAATCAGGTTTGAATCCAAACTTAAGTTCAGGTCAAATTAATCCAAACTAGACATTATTTGGGATAACCACAACTATTCGTGACTGCGAACTTTCTTAGAGACATGTGGGGCACACTATGCAAGTAGTTATTCTGCTCTAAGAAGAATGTGTTGTAATAGTATACAATACCTGTTTTAAAGTAGTTTGTTACATCTGTTAAAGACAAGGTGTCAAAGAGCTGTGATTTCTTCACCCAATTCTATGAAAGTTAAAATTCAAAATTTATTTGTTAATACTCTTTTGGCAAACACAATATGCTTGGTCAGGCACAATTTCCAGGATGTGTGCATGTATATACAAATGCATTTGCTAAAAGGTATAAAGTCAATGATAATAAAGGAATGTCTGGAGAAATCTGTATACAGTATATATATTTCTGAAAAATGCAATGTACATGGTTTATGACAGTTTTGATCTCAAATACTTTGTGTGTTTGTTGGTATGCCGAATGGAAACAACATGCGATAGGCTCTACTTGACTTTTTGGCCACCTTCTGATAATTTTAAAAGGAGAACATTTTAGCAAAAAAAAAAATCATCTTTACCTAGAACTGTCAAGTTTGTTTTGTCAAAAGGCTGTCCCTCATCATCGCCAGGAATCGTAACACGACACTCAAACATCTTGTTGTCCTGTAGTCCGACGTTGTACAACTGCAGGTTGGCCTTTCCGCTTGGAATATCTACATCCAGCGACACCCGACGCTCATACTTTTGTTTTATGTCAAGCGTATTTGAATGGGAAAAGTAAGAGAGGATCCGGAGCTGTTGAACAACAAAAGCATCACAGAAAAGTTGAGAGAGGAACACAGGGAAGGTCTTTCAGCATTTCATTGTTCTTATTAATATCAGCAGCAGTTTAATTCAGACTATGCAGATTATTGTAGAGATATACAGATTTGAAAATACAATATACTCATGAAACCATAGGAGAAATCTGACCTCATCAGAATCAAGTTGTCCCTCTACATTCCACGCGATGATAACCAGGTCGGGGGTGGATTTGGGGGTAAAGGTGCAGGGCAGGGTGATGTTGTCACCCCTGGCAGCCTCATATGCGTTCTGCGGGATTTTGACTTGGATGGCAGAAACATCCAACAACACTGTAAGAGATAAAAAATGGAGAAAAGTGATTAGAATTTTGTTGTAAAGGTTTATTACCTAGAAAACACTATACCAGCCATATTGAACATCAGTATGTTATTGGCTGGTATTACAGCCTGGGTGTAAAATGTGTAATTTGATTTACCAGCGAAGTTCTCAATAACCACTCAACCACACCCTCCAACCAACAGACACCCACAGAACAGAAAACACAGCATGTTTTTGCACAAATGAATCAATGTGTAGAAGAGAAAGATTTTTTTTTTTTTTTTTTTTCAAAATTCATAATCAAGTGTGTCCGAAAAGGAATTGCAAATGGGATATATGTGTTTTAAAGATTTTTTTTTAAAAAGGAAGCAAGATATTCTAACACTTTACATGGGCTCTGGGAAAGAGTTCAAAACAATGTAAAAGCCGGCTTGTGAAAATAGATTAAGCCATAGTGCAAATAATGTTAGGTTTGTTTTTTTTACTGAGCTTTAGAATATCACTTAAAAATGTTTGAAAGGTTGCACGTGGGGAAAAAAGAACAAATGACTTACAGAATATTAATTGTTAATTTTAGCAACTACTATATTCTCTTATGTTGCGTTTTGAGGAAAACAAGGCTTCACTTAAAGACAAAACAAGTCCTAAAAAGCGAGGTGACTCGGCCCCGTCTCAAGGCGCGCAAACAGGTGTGGCAGCTCGGAGGACGCAACGGGAAACAAGCGAACGCACAAAGGCCTACTCACCAACACACATCAGAGTCAACGTAGAAACGCTTCCCTCCATGGTAGAGGCTTCTATTTACTAACAGGCAGCTGTAATGGTTTGTTCTGTAGTGCCCGTGCCGTCTGTAAAAAGACACGGACCCTGCGCCTGCATTTGCATCGAAACCTGACGGGCCAGGATGCGCCTATGGGCGCGTCCGGCGCGCAGGGATGACTGACAGACACCAGCCTCCTCCAATCACCACAGCTCCTGCAGTCCCGGTAACATTCTTGATCTGCTCACCTGGCGTGTTTCGGCTTGTCTTATTTACATGGCCTTCACCAGGAGGACTTCACATTTTTACTTTCTCATACATTTATGTCAAGGAGACAGAAGGTCCAGACAGTATTTTTATTTTATTTACTAATCATTTAATAGTGTGTGTGTGTGTGTGTGTGTGTGTGTGTGTGTGTGTGTGTGTGTGTGTGTGTGTGTGTGTGTGTGTGTGTGTGTGTGTGTGTGTGTGTGTGTGTGTGTGTGTGTGTGTGTGTGTGTGTGTGTGTGTGGGAGAGAGAGAGAAGTTGAACGGTTGATAAAGCCAAACTTTGGGCGGTGTCGCAAAATACTGTTGTAGGCTATGCTGCGGAACCTTTCCTGTCAGACAGGTTTGGGAAGGAGTTATCACCCAACCCCCCCACCCCCCACCCCCCCCCCAAACACACAATCACACACGTAAGAGTATAATTGGTTATGGAAGAAGGGAGGAAGCGAGTTAATGTTATTGGCACCAAACTTTAGAATTAAATTCTGGGACTTCATTGAAAGCCTTATTATTCAAATAAAAGACAGCCAAATATTTTGGCACTAGATTTCCATCCTTATAATATTCTCATACGAGCGTGGATGTACGTATGTAATATATCTGTCAACTGTTTGACAGCTTGTCATCCAGCTTTCGTTGTACTGTGATCATTCGCGTCAGGGGTGAAGTTTATAATTTGCCTTTAGCACCATCTAGTGATCAAAATTGAGATTTCCCCAATAATTCGAAGGCTTTTTATTTGAAGAGATTTTGAGTCTAATCAGGTAAGATCATTTTAGTCACATTATTTTTTAGTAGTTCATGTTTTATGTCAAGCCTTGGTTTAGTCCATGATTAGTCCTCTGTGGTCATGAGCGATTTATGTTACATGTTAACAAACCGGCTTGATGTAAAAGGATGTATTTTAATTTATGTTACTGAGTAAAGATTTAAATGTATCATTTTTACATGGTTATCTATTTTTTATTTATTTAATAGTTTTATTTGTTTAAGAGAGATTCTTTGGCTGTGAATTTGCTCATTGCTGTTATAGTATGTATTTGTACATTCACATGCATTATTTGACATGTTGATCAATAAACACGCAGGTTACTCTGCAGTTAGTCAGTACTTGAGCAGTTTTTTTTTACTTTTTACTTTTTACCCTTATTCAAGTAACACAGGGTGACTATACTTTTTAATTTTACTTGAGTCATATCATTCTAAAATAACAGTACTCTTACTTGAGTATAGTTTTTGGCTACTCTGTCCACCTCTGCCGACTCAATATAACTTGAGGAGTTGAAGATGGTGGGGTAAGTATTCAGATCCTTTACCGAGAGGAAACTTATCATGCTCCCAGTAGCCTTCAATTATGATTTTACTTGCATGAAGACATTATTATCATCAGGAAAATATACTTCAAGTATTAAAAGTGGAGTTTTGTAATCAACAATGGATACTGACCCTATGTTTCTGTCCATTAATTATTATGAAGGTAAGATAATTAATGGTTTGCCTGTAATTAAGATGACAGTAACATAATCCGACTCCATTTCAAAAACTTAACATGAAATTACCGGTAGACTGAAATTGTTTAAACCTCAACATGTACTGCATTTAGCATTTACCTGCATTTTCTGTTGTACATCAGAGGAAGTTGTAAGTTTTTCAACTTTTTTCAGCTAGTGTTCTGTTATTTTTGCTAGTTTATGTCGTCACATGTACAGACATTCTGCCAACCACTGCCAGCAGAAGGTAATTCTAAAAATAGAATCTTGCACAAAATCTGACAGATGATCATGGGTCAAATTCAAAAATTCTCATTTCTGGAGAGACAAGGTTTTAGTATATTTAAGGGAAATATTTATTGAACAACATGGGAATAAAACTTATGACCTGTCAAACAGACTTTTTGATGCAAAACCAAACAAACTGTCATCTACAGATAGACAAGTGGATTCTTAAAAATTTAAATAAAACTTTTAAGACTCAAAACGTGTTTCATTTCTTAGATATTTCCAATTTATGCAATAGACCAACCTTGTCTGTTAAAATAAATGGTAGTGACAACCAAACCTAATATTCATCCCCTTCCCCGCCTTCCCCGGTGTCCTCGATCGAGTCGATTCCGACCTCTTCGTAATCCTTCTCCAGGGCAGCCATGTCTTCTCTGGCCTCAGAGAACTCTCCCTCCTCCATTCCCTCCCCAACATACCAGTGGACGAAGGCTCTCTTGGCGTACATGAGGTCAAACTTGTGGTCGAGACGAGCCCAGGCCTCAGCGATGGCTGTGGTGTTGCTCAGCATGCACACAGCCCTCTGCACTTTAGCCAGGTCTCCTCCAGGAACCACAGTTGGAGGCTGATAGTTGATGCCCACCTTGAAGCCTGTGGGGCACCAGTCCACAAACTGGATGGTGCGTTTGGTTTTGATGGCACCAATGGCTGCATTGACATCTTTGGGCACCACATCTCCACGATACAGCAGGCAGCAAGCCATGTATTTACCGTGGCGAGGATCACACTTCACCATCTGGTTGGCCGGCTCAAAGCAGGCGTTTGTGATCTCAGCGACAGACAACTGCTCATGGTAGGCTTTCTCAGCAGAGATGACTGGAGCGTAGGTGGCCAGAGGGAAGTGGATACGAGGGTAGGGTACCAAGTTGGTCTGGAACTCAGTCAGATCAACGCTCAGGGATCCATCAAAGCGAAGGGAAGCCGTGATTGAAGACACAATTTGGCTGATGAGCCTGTTCAGATTTGTGTATGATGGACGTTCAATGTCGAGGTTCCTGCGACAAATGTCGTAGATGGCCTCGTTGTCCACCATAAAGGCACAGTCAGAGTGCTCTAAGGTGGAGTGGGTGGTCAGGATGGAGTTGTAAGGCTCCACTACAGCTGAGGAAACCTGGGGGGACGGGTAGATGGCAAACTCAAGCTTGGACTTTTTACCATAATCGACAGAGAGTCTCTCCATTAACAGGGAGGTGAAACCTGAGCCAGTGCCTCCACCAAAGGAGTGGTAGACCAGAAAGCCCTGGAGACCTGTACACTGATCAGCCTGCAGATGGAGAAATTATAAAATTATATTATCTTTATATTATAAAGACACATAATATGCAATATCCTATTTGTATAGTTTCCTGCTCTTTAATAATTATCATTTCTCCATCTTGTCTTATTCTGCTTTCATATGTGGAGTTACTTATTCCTTCCTAATGCTGCTCTTGATTTGTTCAATTATATACAGTATTTTCCGCATCTAAAAGCCGTTCATTTTTCTCAAAAACCGACAGTGCGCCTTATAATCTTGCACTCCTTTTATTTTAAAAACTTTTAGAATAGGCCATTCATTGAAGGTGCGCCTTATAATCAGATGCACCCAATAAATACAGTGTGCCTTATATATGAAAATGTTTTGGAATAGGCCATTCATTGGAGGTGCACCTTATAGTCCAGTGCACCCTATAGTGCGGAAAATACTGTACTGTATACACAGAATCAAAATTTTTGACTACATAATTTTTGGTTATCTATTATTGTATAAGACAGTGTAAGATACTCTCACACCCATTACTCTTCTAGAGTGTCATCGTCAACATACAAGTAATCATAATCATCATTGTTGTCTATACTCTCATTCTCTTGAGCTTAAATGTTAAACAAAAATAAAACAACTAACTCTAAAGTGTCCTACCAGTTTGCGGATTCTATCTAGGACGCCATCAATGATCTCTTTGCCAATGGTGTAATGTCCTCTGGCATAGTTGTTCGCAGCGTCCTCTTTTCCTGAGATCAGCTGTTCAGGGTGAAAGAGCTGACGGTATGCTCCTGTGCGTACTTCATCTGGGAAAGACAGCAACAACAAATGAGAAAACATGTTTATTTGTTTTAGGAAGTTCCAAAAGTGGATAAAAATCAGATTATAAGGTATACTGGCTAACCAAGTAACTTCATTCTGTCAGCTAACACACAAGCTGATGAAAAAGGTGATTAGAATACCTGTCTCACCTGAAACCTCATCAATAATGAAATGTAACGTCACCTGAATTTGCTCATGTCTGGTCTTACAAAAAGAAACAAAAAACATTAATAAAGTCCACATCACAGCACTACTGACCAATCACAGTGGGTTCCAGGTCAACAAAGACAGCTCTGGGAACATACTTCCCAGCCCCAGTCTCACTGAAGAAAGTGTTGAAGGAGTCGTCGTGGTCTCTGTCAGATTCGCGATGGGGCATCTGTCCGTCCGGCTGGATGTCGTGTTCCAGACAGTAGAGCTCCCAGCTGGTGTTCCCCATCTGGACCCCAGCTTGGCCCAGTTGGACAGAGATACATTCACGCTGGAAAATAAGAAAGAAAGATGTAGCTTTGTAGCTCTTTCTTCTTTTCCACGTGAGATCATTCATCATGGTGATGAAATTTTCTGTATTTCTGATTGTCAAAATATTAAATTTGCTTGTCCTAATTCACTCATTAATGTTACATTTAAAGGAATACTATGGCATGATTCATAAACTCTACCACTAGGTGGATGCCAAGAGTTAGATGTGAGTAAAAGTTTGAACAATTTGAAGTTATAAAGAAAATCTATTTCTATTCTTTTATTTGTATGCATATCATCAAACATAAAAAAGGAAAGTGAAAAAAACATACATGAATTGTCAGCTGAGTGTGCCATGTTTTTTTTAATTTTTTTTTACATGTATTGTCATATTTGCATGAGTGTCAACTATAGGGACGGCTGAAGCCCAGTCCACTAAGTCTTAGACAAAAATTCAGAACACTGCCAAGGTGCTCCTGAGCAAGGCACTGTGCCGTTTATAAGCTGCTCATTTGGGGTGCACCGCTAAGGAGTTCTTATAACTCTGGATGAATTATAAAAGGACTACGAATACTCCTGGTGAGGCACTGACTTCATCATAAATAGATTTACAAATATATCAACCTACAGTTTAGCTAATTCACCATTTAATAGGCAACAGTCAGTGGGTTTATTTTAAGGTCTCATCGCAGAATTATTTACACAAACTGTAAGATACAAATATGCACATTTGATTGAAAAAAACGTTATGTTGTGATGTTGCCCTTTTGAACAAAAGCATTTAAAAAAATGCTGAGTTGAGATACGTATTCCTCCATTTTTATAGTAAAGCAAGGCGAGCGGAAAACAAATGAATGGCTGCACTTGACTTGCTGACTACAGATTGCAGTTTGCTGTCACTTATTCTGCGGCTGAGGAGTCCCAAGAAGAATCCCTGGGCTCACCAGTGCCCCCTACCATGAGGCAGGAGAACTGCATTCCTCACTTAGTAATAACAATAATAATACATTTTATTTAAAGGCGCCTTTCTCGACACTCAAGGTCACCGTACAAGATTACACAAAGTCCATTTTACAATCAACAAATAAAAATAAATTAAATCAATACAAAGAGCAATAGATTTCAGCTGGAATATGCAGTCTTTAGGACTGCTCAACTCAAGAAAGACGGTACACTCATGCAGTTGTTGACAAAAAAACACTGTACATTATGTACATTAGCTAAACTATGGAAATGTATTTCATACAGCAAACGTGTTTAAACATTTTAATAGTGACATATAGAAGTAGTAGTATGGTCTCACTGTTTGGCTACCCGCACAGCTAGTCAAGCCATTGAATAATCCATGGTGTGGCTCGGCTGGCTGGTGCTTCACCGTAGGTCTCTGCTCAGTATTTCAGCAGTAAATTTGAAAATTCAGCGATTTTGAGTAAAAATAATGCAAAATTGGTGAAGTTAAACAGAAAATAACTTTATAATACACATCACTAAACATAAATATAACCATTTAATTTATTTCTTCCATTTTTCCATTTTTTTTCTTTGAAGATGGGAGGTGAGGCCGTGCCTCCCCTGACCGCACGCCACAGCTATGGAGACAGAGTCCACTGAACTGTGCCGCACAGGGGCGCAGCGGGTAGTGCCTTCGCCGCACAGCAAGATGGTTTGGGATTCGAGTTTGCGTGTTCTCCCCGTGTCTACGTAGGTTCTCTTCGAGTTCTCTGGCTTCCTCCCACCTCCATCAACATGCACTTCTGGTGAATTGGCTGGTCCCAAATTGTCCAGAGGTTTGAGCATGTGTGTGTGTATGTGTTTGTGTGTCTTTCATGTGGCTCTATACGCTGGAGTGCCACTAGGAAAGGATCCAGCAACCCCGCGACCCGCAACAGCGCAGGAAGCGGGTACTAAAGATGATTGAACGAATGAAAAATCTTACCATGAAACATTTTGTTATATGTTTGATTTGGCAAAAGTTTTACGTCGGATGCCCTTCCAGACACAACCCTCTGTATTTATCCGGGCTTGGGACCGGCACAATAAGACACTGGCTTGTGCCCTCTTGTGGCTACATTGTTATTATATGTTTTAAAATGTATTAACAGTATCAAAAATAAAATAAACCCTTGTCTCTACCTTGTGCTAAAAAAGTGGTCTAATCATTGCTCATCCTGGCCAGCTCAGTTTTACAGGTCAAGTCTATTTCTGGTACAGAGGCAGCAGCTCACATTTGCGACATGGTATTTTTGCTCTGGCACAACATATTCGAATATTTTAGCGAGTGTGATGAACTTCAAATACTGAAGGCGGTTATTCACACTTATTACAGTTATATCACTTTTTGTGAGATATACTCAGGACAATTTTTTACATTGTGCTTACCATTGTAGCTTCGTAGAAGAAGTATTAGCCTTCAAGTAGTTTGAGTTTCTGATCATTTCTATCTTTGATTGAAGCTAATATACTCTACTCCTCGGCTTAAATGTCATTGATATCAAAGGCATGCTTTTATGATGTTAGGCATCCTTTCAGCCTTTCAAGCATTTATAATCATGCTTTACATGAAGTGTCGATCTGAAGCATTCACTCCTGCAATTTATTCTGAAATTTTTTCTCTAGTCTAGACTCAGTACAGACCACCCAGCCACCAAGCAACCAAGACATCAAAACCAAAAGACGTAAATGTCACAAGACATTGGTATGAGTGTGTGTGTGCGTGTGTGTGTGTGTGTGTGTGTGTGTGTGTGTATGTGTGTGTGTGTCTGTGTGTGTCTGTGTGTGTGTGTGTGTGTGTGTGTGTGTGTGTGTGTGTGTGTGTGTGTGTGTGTGTGTGTGTGTGTGTGTGTGTGTGTGTGTTATCTGTCCTTAATGTGACTCTGCGGTGCACTGGTGTCACGCCTGGAGTGTACCCTGTCTCACGCACCGAGTTTTCTGGGATAGGCTCAAGCAACCCCTCAAAAGCAGGAGAATAAATTTATTTATTATTATTTATTTAATAAATTTTTATTTGTTTGAGAGAGATTCTCTGAATTTACTCGTTGCTGTTATATATATTTGTACATTCACATGCATTATTTGACGTCTTGATCAATAAACAAGGTTACTCAGCAGTTATTCAGTACTGGAGTAGTTTTTTCACTTATTATTTTTTACTCTTGTTCAAGTAACACAGGGTGACTATACTTTTCACTTGTACTTGAGTCATATTATTGTAAAATAACAGTACAGTGATACCTCTACTTACGAATGTCTCTACTTACGAAATTTTGTACTTACGAAATTTCCCAGCAGGAAAATATTACCTCTACTTACGAAAAAAATTATGACTTACGTAATGTGAAAACACAGTATCGGCTGATACTCGAATAAAAACACAGTATCGGCTGACACTCAAATCTCCCACAGGTTCCTGAACGCAACATTCTCATAGCTGCTCTGCCATTGGCTATTACCTATTACGTATCTTCCTGGCATCCCATTGGTTAAGAGGGATGCCACTCTACCTCTGTGTGGAGCTAGAACGGTGCTTATGGAGTGTCTCCGCATTCGGCACCCGTGAGGTAGTCTGATAGTTTTTACTATGGACCCCAAGAAAGTGATGGAGAAAAGAGGAAAAGAAAAGACGAAGAAAATAGTTTTTAGTCCATAAAAACAAAGCAAGAGATAACAGAAAAGCATGAAAAAGGGATGCGTTTGGTTGATCTCGCCAAAGAATATGGCCGTAATGCATCTACAATTGACACGTTATTAAAACAAAAGGAAGTTTAAGGAGTTAAAGGCATCACGTGGGTGGTTGGAGAAGTTCAAAAGGAGGACTGGAATTCACTCTGTTGTTCGGCATTGTGAGATAGGAGCGCATGAACCAAAGAGGGCAAAAAACAATGGGGACCAGCAGTTAAAAGGTAAATGACCGTCATTATTATTCTTTATTCTTTGTTTTTTACATTATGCACAACTCTCATTTATTGTGTCTAATCGTAACATGTATTTGTTACATGTTTAGATGCATTTTTATGCTTTATAAAACATTTATGTCGGAATTTTTGTGGGCTTGGAATGTATTAGGGCATTTGCATGGAAAACGCGTCTCTACTTACGTAATTTTCTACTTACGTAATTTTCTACTTAGTAATTTCTTCCGGAACCAATTAATTTCGTAAGTAGAGGTACCACTGTATAATTTATGGCTATTCTACCCACCTCTGCTGGCTCAACTATAACTGGAAGTGAACTTGAGACAGGGAAAGCCAGAGAGAGAGATGAAGAGAGAGAGAGAGAGAGAGAGAGAGAGAGAGAGAGAGAGAGAGAGAGGGAGAGGGAGAGGGAGAGGGAGAGAGAGAGAGAGAGAGAGAGAGAGAGAGAGAGAGAGAGAGAGAGACAGAGACAGAGACAGAGAGACAGAGAGACAGAGAGACAGAGAGACAGAGACAGAGACACTAGAACATTATGCGAATGAAAAGGAAAAAAATGGAAGATAAAGTTACATTTTGTAAAAATTAAAGAGAGTGGGAGAGACAGTGATGAGGGGGTGTCATCACACACAGTCTGCAAGGAAAACAACTTGTAAATCACTGCACAATTACCTTGAACCATGTACAGTAATATATTTTATGGTTTTTTGGGTGGGTTTTTTTTAAAATTGCAAATTTTCTAATAGAAATTTTAATACATGGTAGTATGGCAATACCGTACTTTATATATATTTCAAATGCACCCTGAGTCACACCCATTACTGGATGACATGATGTAAACGGGCAATGGATTTTCCAGCGCAGATGCGCGACTGTGCTTTTCCGACGCGCGGATGTCGTGACCGCAGGTTTTTTTTGTTGTTGTTTGTTTGTTTTTTTGGACGATGTGGTTGACCGGGGTGGCCATCGCTTGTGTTTACGGTGTGATCGGTATGTTGGGGCTAATCGGTAACATCACGCTTATCAAGACGTTTTGCTGCGCCAAATGCATCCGCAGTGCGCCCAGTGTGTTCATGTCCAGCCTTGCGCTGGGGGACGTGCTGCTGCTGCTGACCTGCGCGCCCGTGGACGCCAGCCGCTACCTGTCAGAGGAGTGGCTGTTCGGGAGAGCGGGCTGTAAAGTCATCCCTTTCGTTCAGCTCACTTCGGTTGGGGCGTCTGTGTTCACGCTCACAGCCCTGTCTGCCGACAGGTACGGTGCGTCTTTTCTGTCGTTAGTATTTCATTCTCAACATAAGAGTTGATAACTTGGAGATGGAGTAACTTTGGCGACTAGAAACCCCAGTCTTTGTAAATATAAGAATGGTGACACCGTATGTTCAAAAATCAATGTTTTATCAGTCAATAATGGAAAGCTAATATTTATTATGGCATATTGATCAGGGGAGCAGGAATTACGCACGAAAAAGTTCTGTGCTTCTGTTCAGGGACATTGATGCTTGTCTAGCGGGGAAAGTAATGTAGAATAAAATGTCAATCCATGATTATAAGCTTTGGCTATACGACATTTGAATGTTTGGATGGATGAGTGAACTGATTTCAACATGGTTAAGCCTTGGGTGTCCGTTAAACAGTTAAACTAACCATCTCTGCGCTACGAAATCTTTCATGATGCTTTATGGAAAATATTAGCCCATATGATCATGTTTACTTTTAAGTGCCTTGCCTTGAGCTTTGTGAAAGAAATAATGAACAACATTCAAAAGAATCTGGATTCTTACAATTACAGGTAACTGATGATAGTCCGCTATCATGACTTTAGTACGGAAATATCTTCATGACTTACATTTTTGTCATTATTTTCAAAATGCACTTTTCAAATGTGTTGATTTTCTTGTGCATTTTTTAGTTTGATTACATCTGAACACATACAGTATCTTTCACTTTGAGAATTGGAAGAATGCAGAATTTGAGAATCCCATGATGCTTTTTAAATTACAAGTATAATTTGTGTGGACTAAATGTGAATATTATGGTGACAAGTTAGTTGATAGATAGTTGTGGGATTGAAATCAATTTCTCAAGAACATCTTAAATATATTTTCTTTCTCCTGATGATGTTGCCCAAATCAGTGTCAACATTCCATTCAACACATTCTTGTGTAAAAATAATATGAAAGTGGTGTATTTAAGTGAGACAGGTTGAATATTTGTTCTAACTGAAAGTATAATGAATGGTGAAACATTGGGAAAAATTAGAGAAGAGAGAAAGAAGGTGATAGGTTTGAAGAAAGAAGGTGATATAATTAATAGTTTGTTTAGCTGCTTTTTTATTAAAGGGAAAATACTTGTTACGATCTTGTAGATACAACACTAAAATATTATGTTGAAACACAAGTAAATCTAATTTTTGTCATAAATATTGACAACTTCAGTATCTGCACAGGTATATCTTTGATTGTGACAATGGTTTCAATCTGAAATATCATGAAGAAACTACAAAAAACTTTTACAGTGGCATATTGGTCAAAATACATTTGGCTGGAGTTGTTTTCGTGCTTTTACTGTCTATACTCACTTTGTCTGCCTCTGTCTACCAGATACAGGGTAATTGTGAAGCCCTTAGACATCCAAAGAGCAAACACCACAACCAACATTGTTCTGCGGGCAGCGCTCATCTGGGTCTTCTCCCTGGTCCTCGCTATCCCTGAGGCCATTTTCTCAGATCTCCACAGCTTCAACATCAGCTCCACTAATGAAACCTTTGTCACCTGTGCACCTTACCCTCACACTGGGGACCTGCATCCTATGATACACTCAATGGCGTCTTTCCTCATTTTCTACATCATCCCTTTGTTGGTCATATCTGTATACTACATCTTCATCGCTCAAAGCCTGATGAAGAGTGCCTCAGACATGCCTGTGGAAAGGAACATGCATGCAAGAAAACAGGCCAGTGTTAAAAGTGTTCTTACTAGGTGGTTTAACCTGATCAGTGATAGCCCGAGGTCAGGGGTGGCCCATCAGAATAAAACAATAACTTAACGTGAAATTCATCCCACAACATTTCACATACTCATTTGGCCCTGATACATCCACTTGTCAGAACAGGACATCATTTTGGTCTGAAAATTTGATAACTTTGTCCACAGAATGTGGAGAAAAAGTGCAATTGTTTGTAAATTTGAAACAACATTGATGTGTTCTGTTGCAGAAAAATCCATTAAAGATATAATCTCAGCCTGTCCAGTTTCATAATACCAGTAGCAGTAATGTAATATTCTGTAGTTTCAACTGTGAGGTATATCTCAACATCTACAACTCTTTATTACATTATTTTGACCTTGTTGAATGACTCCTTATGCTAGTGTAAAATATATGAATATGTCATCCAGTGGCAGAAGTACTTCATTCAGCGGTTGATGATTATTTAAGTAGTAATTATATTTATTGTCTATGAAACACTAATGTCTGTCATATAATACTGATTGAATTCAACAGATTGAATCAAGGAAGCGCTTGGCTAAGACAGTGCTGGTGTTCGTTGGGCTGTTCGCCATATGTTGGCTTCCCAGTCATGTCATCTACTTATATCGTTCCTACCACTACTCCCAGGTATGCAAAGGCCTAAACTTAAAAAACAGTTTTATTTCAGTTCAGAGCACATATCAAAATGATTAAACTTCAATGTGTGTGTGCACACCTCTGGTTCTCTCTCATTTCTAAACCCCCCTCCCTGTCTGTCCTGCTGCCAGGTGGACACATCCCTGGTTCATCTTGTTTGTAGCGTCATAGCTCGTATTTTGGCCTTCACCAACTCCTGCCTCAATCCCTTTGCCCTTTATCTTCTGAGCAAGAACTTCCAGAGACACTTTCAGCAGCAGTTTTTTTGTTGTTGTTTGATCCAGAAACAATCCTCTCAGAGCCCGACACATTTTCCAACACGTGTGACATCTGTTCGTAGCACGCGTCACTCCATGGCAAGTATGAGCATGATCAATGGAAGATGGCTGTACCAGGAAGACTTTGTATAAGAGAAGTGTCTATATGTGTTTTAGTATCGATAAATAATGGGTTATCTTTGCTAGCAGCCATATGCTTAATTGTCGCTGGACTCTATATTGTTTACCTGTTAAATCTGGTACATGATCTTGTGAATATTATAACTGCACGTCCATGTGGTGCTGTTCTTTTGTCTTACTCTGTGTGTAAGTGCATGTGTTTTTGTGTTGTCATTCAAGGATTATTTAAAGAATCTCAAAGTGTTTTGGTTTTGAGCTAGTGTCCGTGCTTACAACATATGTACAACAAAATTTATTTGGAATTTTTTTCTTTGTTTTTTTCATAAAGGCTATTCTAACAGAGAAATAATTGAAAAAATATATTATTCAGGCAAACAGATTTTTTTTTAACATTTAAAGTATGTTATGCCAAAACTAAAGAAACATAGCATAACTTTTAGAATGTTGTGATAATTATTTTTTCCCCTTAACATCTTCCACTTTTAAATATTTACTGGTGCAGAAAGTTGAAGTGTCTCTAAATTATTATTACGCCACATTGGTGCAGCTGTGCTCTCGACAATAAAATGTGTATAAATGGTGACGCAGTGGGTATTGCTGTCGCCTCACAGCAAGATGATTTCAGGTTCACATCCTGGTTTGTGCAGAGTTTACATGTTCTCCTTGTGTCTGCGCGGATTCTCTCTGGCTTCTTCAGCTTCCTTCCACCTCTAAAAACATGCACTTGAGCCATATTGTCTGTAGGTGCGAGTGTGTGTTTGAGTGGTTGTTTGTCTTTCATGTGGCTCTGTGGTGCGGTGGTGTTGCACCCAGAGTGTCCCCTGCCATTCACCCGTAAGTCCGCTGGGATAGGCTCCAGCGACCCCCTTGAATGAATGAATAAACCTTATTTTTCAAGAATAGGCTGTATGTACATACATACATAGGTATCCAATATGTGTCATCTGTTTATATGTATGTGGTAAATTGTACCATCAGAAATGTAATTTAAGTGTTAGGTGATCTCTGCTTGCAAGGAACTTATTGAATTGTGTTGTGAAAGGTGTGGAAAATGAACTGTAATTGTAAACAATTTATTTGTCTATCTTATATTTTTGCTACACATTTTTCATATGGTTCTCAAGGGAATGAAAAACACATCTAACAATGTTATTCAGCTTAAACATACAGCACAAATATTTCTGCCATTCTGAAGTTGAATAAGATCAATAAAAAAAAAAAAGTTGTGTACACACCATCATTTTCTACAATATATTGCGTGTTAGAAGTGGAGCTTCTTGTGTTTCTTTCTGAAAGTCTTGTTGGCTGTGCATATACCTGTACCATGTTCTGCACCACTGCATTCACTGGACAGGATCATTCCCCAGTGTCAGAAGCCTGACTTACAGTCATTCTGTCACACCACTCTCTCCTAATTTGGTGTTTTGCAGAGCGAGAGCATCATGCCCAGGTTGTGATGAGTGGTGTGTGTAATTCGGTCTGGATACTGTTTGTTTAATTGTGATGTTAATGCCTCACAAAAGTTCTGTCCTGCATGATCTCAAACATCTACTTAATATGTCATCCTTATAGTCAGGCACATTCTGTGGGAAGTCTGGAATGTAAATAAGAAGTACTTATAACTGTAATTTGTGAAATAAAAGAAACAAAATTCAAAATATTGGAAGCATGTCAATATGCATTTGAAATCTAAATACCGGTAAAATTACACAACTGTGAACAGGTCACTTATTGGTTAAAGTTTTGCAATCTCTTGGGAGTCATTTGAAATAATTCTATTGATATTTAAAGGAATTTGTACTAACTACTGACAATATTAAAATGTCTGCGTAATTACACAACAAACTGCAGGAATTCAGTTATATGAATTTTGTAATCACCTGGTGTAATTGATTTAACAGCCTTTTTGTCCACTGTGTTTGTAAATACACCAAAATAATATATATAGAATAAATGTGACACTGGGAGAACAGACTCACCAATCAAATATCTTTCTTCAGATTGATGGCCAGAAACATCCCAAAGACAAAATTCTAATAAAATGACAATATACGTGCTGCATATCTGTAGATTTGGAAACTGTTACAAACTTAGAATCATCAGTTTTGGCTGAGGGGGAATTATTTCTACACGTCTATGCAATATTGTGTTTTAGGACTCAGCATACCATGTCTCCAGTTAAAATCCACAAATTCTTTATGATTTAATATCTTGTATCTGGAAATATGAGAGGAATAAAGCTATTTACTCCTTTTTTAAAAAATTTGTTTCCTAGTTTCCCGAATTAACCATTTTGTTCTAACGTTTCCTTACAATGTAAAAAGTCTTTCATTGATTTTATTCTTATTTAGCCACTTTCTTCTTCAAGATTAAGGTAGATTAAGTTACTCCAATGTGCAATGTATGAAACTGCTCTGCTGAAGCGTTTTTTTGTTTGTTTGTTTGTTTGTTTGTTTGTTTTGTTTAGAGCGGATGAATTAGAGTTCGGGTTGCCTATAGAGCTGCATTACAGAGCTATTACTATTTTTACTATATATATAATCAGAATCTTTCCGATTGTACCTGAACGCACCACAAAAGTCAACAGTGTTGTCCTGGAAACGAGACGCGAGGGCAACGGGAGGTCAACCTCCGGTCCAAACAGCTGCTAGCGTTAGCCGTCAGTTATTGACACCATGAAGAAAGATGAAAACACAGCAGGAACAGAACTGACGATAGATGTGACAATAATCCGTGGAAATAATCTGGTGAGCTCGTTCAAATCGAAAAAGTGTCGACAACGCAAGTTAATTTAAACAATTATGCGTTAAAAATAACCGGTGGAAGCAACGGAGGTGGTTTAGCTGTCGATGCACTAGCAAGCTACTAGGCTTAAAGTTCAATCCAACAAGAGGCATAAAATAGATTAACAGATTGTAATGCCAGATTTTAAATCCTAATGACAGTTGTCTGCAGGGTAGAGAAATGTACAGTAGTTTGCTGAAGTTTTGTACAGTTGCTTGTTTCCATCGCTTTGGGTAACTTAAGGTTATGTATGATTCACCAGTGCGGAACAGAAGTGTCTGTAAAAATCACACAATTAAATATAAAAATGATGCAAAATTATTTGTAGCAAATAAAAAGTGTAGAAATTTGACCAAGGTATCTGTTATCATGAACTATTATCACGTGATTTTGTTTGATCTGAAAATTGCAGCAGAATCACAGGCAAATGAAAAGATATGACAGTATTAAAGTTGAGACTGATGGTGTGTGTGTGTGTGTGTGTGTGTGTGTGTGTGTGTGTGTGTGTGTGTGTGTGTGTGTGTGTGTGTGTGTAATACCTTGCATGTTACTGTTCGTTTTCTTTCAGACAGAGAAGAAGGCAGACAACTTCCAGAGTGTCCTGCAGGTTGAATTTGATGGAACTGTTCTGGGAGAGTCAGACAAGAAGCAGGCTGACTCTGTGAGGAAATGTGTCGACTACAACTTCACCTGCAGCTTCCACTGCACCAAGGATGCTCAGGCTCTGAGCAACATTGCCCAAAAACCAGTCATATGTAAGCTCAGTTTTAAAAGTTGTTCTGTTGCTTTATATCAGATAAGTCTTGAACTAACCAGCTTCTGACACTACAGTAATTCTAAAATATTACTTTCATTGTCTGATAAACTAGCAGGAAAGGGTTTACATTTTAAAACTCACATAAGAATAATTCCAGCAGAGACAGCAGAGGAACATGGGAGATTAGATGGTATTTATTCTTAAACTGGACATGTCCGTCAATCCATTCGCCCATTGATAGATGAGGGAAAGTGGATGGATATACTGTATATACAGTATGCAAATTTACCTTATCAATTTAGATATGCCATTCTGTACAGCTTTCAGTTTTCACAGCATAGTTTGATGTAAATGGTTTTGTGGTGGCCAGTGGCAGTGACAGAGGTCCTTCCTGAGGAGAAGAAAGGTGAAATGAAGATGGTACAGGGTCAAGCTGTGGTTGACCTGATTCCTTTGCTAAAAGGTACAAATCTGTTAAAATCTGTCTTCTTATATTGAAATTAAACCTCCACAAGTGTTACGTTTCCATAAAGACCAAGAATTTTCTCTGTTGTCTTCAGGTCAGTGCAGCTTTTTGGTCACAGTCCCAGTGAACCCAGTGCCAAAATCCCCAGCTAAAGAGAGCCATTCTTCCAGCAGCAAGGTTAGTTCAGATCACTCAGTAAAAACAACTTGAGCAAATTATTTTTGACGGTGCAGATCCATCTAGGTAGTTGATGACTCTGAAGGAACTGAGTGAGAACCTGGTAAGCATATGCTTTCATGTTTAAACCTCATCAAGTCTGAGTCAAAACTGAGCTACATTTTTAATACTTTTCCCACATAATTTTTAAACTTTTTCAATTCTTACTTGTAATGATTGTTGCTCCTACTTTTCTTTACCGTTTTTGCTGAGTTCATCTTTTGATTTCATTACCGCTACAGTGGATAAAGCGGTTCGTAAAATGAATGAATGAATAACTTCAGCTGAGTTTATTGCAAGGATTTGAACCTCTCAAAAAATAAAATAACTCAATATTTTCTTGCCAGATGTCGGAAAAGTATCCAGAACCTCAGGTAAGACGAACACAACTTTTAAACCATTAATAATCTTAAAGAATTTTTTTCCAGACTTTGTGCTTAAACAGAGTTGGTCCCTTCTAGCAATCAACCCTGGATGTGCGTGTCAGTGTGTTGGATCCAGTGCTGTCTGAGGTGGAAATGTCCACCTCCAACCTCCTGAAGGCAACTGTGGAGACAGCTTACTCCATCCCTGAGGCGTGGGCACTACAGTCTGGTCCTGGACTCTGCACATATACTGCTACTCTGCAAGTCCCACTTACTGCAGAGGTGAGTGTGGCTTCTTTGTGATGCTTTGAATAACAGATCCAATGACATTTAAATGAGAATATTTTTTTATTTTTAACAATGGTGCTCAGGGATGTCTAACCTTTCATGGTTATCCAAAAGCTGTTGAAGTCTATCCACTGGACGTTAAGACAGTTCTTGAAGACGTTTCGTCTCTCATCCAAGAGACTTCTTCAGTTCAGTTCTTCAGTTCAGTTCTTCAGTTCAGTTCTTCAGTTCGAACTGAAGAAGTCTCTTGGATAAGAGACGAAACATCTTCAAGAACTTTCTTGATGTCCAGTGGATTGACTTAAACAGCTTTTGGATAATGGTGCTCAGAGTTGAATAAAAATTATGCTGCCATACTTGACCAATTTCAAATCAGAATCTTTCCCACTATTTTTTGTCATTATGTTTGCACTTTTTTCTGGTTCCCAGGAAGATCAGCAGCTGGTGTTCTGTGAAGGAAAGCTGAAGACCGGGGGTCAGAGGGAGGAAAGGTGCAGACAGAAGAAGAGACCACATCAGGCTATACTGGCCCCACGGAGTCACTTCCTGCCGGGTGTCTTTTTCCAGGAAGAGCCGATTGAAGAGGAGGATGGTGAGCTGACTAGAGAAAAGGTGACAGTAGTTCATAGTGACTGAAATGTCCTTTAAAAGGCTAAACACAAGAAAATAAAATTAAAGAAGAGGTTGTGCAGGGGCAGCTCATATCTTTCTGTAGAAAACGAGGAGATGTAAATTAATTACAGGATGGAGGCATAGTCGGTAACTCAGTCAGATATAAGACTAAAGACCGAGACATTCCCACAGGATAAGGAGTTCCGCAGTGAGGCGGAGACCACGAAGAGCCGGCTGAGCTGGGACATGGAAGTTCACTGCTTCATGGATGAAGGAGGAACTACCAGGTCAGCAGCACAAACATCACACTCCTCCTGACATCTGATCACCACACTGTGTGTGTGAGTGAGTGAGTGAGACAGTATTACTGTTTATATATCAACTTTTATTTTAGACTTAAGCAGAAAATCACTGAGAGCAGATTCTGGCCGGTGGAGATCACAAGATCATTTGTTCCACAGTCAAAAGCAGCAGAAACCAAACTGGTGAGACGGGTTTTGTTTTTTTTCCACACATATGTTTCTCCTCCCTGTTTTACAGTGACAGAGTGTTTTGGACACAACAGCCACAACTGTTAAACACAAGATTGCAGTTAAATGTAACTGCGGATAGCATGATTTAAATGTGTTTGCGTGTGTGTGTGTGTGTGTGTGTGTGTGTGTGTGTGTGTGTGTGTGTGTGTGTGTGTGTAGTCTGCACACGAAAACTTGGAGATCCCCCGTCAGGGTGTGGCATTTGTGGACATGGGGCGGCTCCTGTATCCTGAAGTCAGTCGCATCAGAGGAGCGTACACCATCCACGCCTTTTCCGAGGATGTGTTACAGAAAAAGGTAAACGCACAGATAACCCAACTCAGTTTTTTCATTCATTTACGACTTTTGATCACATCTTTATAAAGTGGATCACGCCATGTATAAATATATAATACAGTATTAAGTGGCCGTTTCACTGTTCAGTTTTATTGCCAACATAATCTTTACACACACACGCACGCACACACGCACGCACGCACACACGCACGCACACACACACACACACACACACACACAAATGTGCCCTCATCTATATCAACATCTGTTAAATAATTAAACCTATTCAAACTTTTTAATTTTATTTAAGGAAAAGAGTAAATTGCCATATGCAAGTTACCAAAACAGTTCACAAGATGACTATTCATACCATTGCGTTTACCTACATTAGAACTGACATTAAGAGCTGACATCCATGGCATCCTTGTCAAATGGATATGCCATGTCTGTGTCTAAAATACGGAGTTTATTTAAAAACAAAACTTTGGTAAAACTCTCCATCCAACAGAACCAGGAAATGAAACGGTGTGAGCGGCTGTGAAAGTGGAACGTTGGACTGTTGAAAGTTGGATCATGATCTAACTTGTTTTTCATCCTCTCTGCAGCTTGGAAATCAAACATATACATCCACAGCCAGCGATGGGGCGGAAGTTCTGTGTGAAACTGAGGTACCACACATTAATAAAGAGGAAAATGTAAGTGTAATTCAACACCCACTTATTAACACCATAAGTAACATTTAATGTACATCTTCAATATTATAATATATGATGAACATCCTTTGCATCTCATTTTAATGTTTGCTAAAATTTCAGCATATTAACACAACATTCGTATTAATGGCAGATATACGTGGAAGCTAAAACTTACATCATAATTGAGATAGCTTTGAAGAACCCGCTGGTACCCAAAACATCTCCAGCAGAGCTGGCCCAAAGGTATGATATCATGAACACTGACATCAGCTGAGTTTGACCTTGAGTTTGACCTTGTAGTACTGATATAGTGTCCACTGGCTATTAAAATAATGATCAGAGCCTCTTTGGATTCTAATGACTAGAATATGTGTGAGAATGTACATATATACAGGTATGTTTCCTTTCCCTACAGAGTGAGGGAGTTGGTCCCACCCAGACCTCAACTTATTGCAAGATCTAGCAGAGGAGACAGAGTAAAATACACAGATCTTTACACATACAGACACAAAGAAAATTACTCTACACAAAAGGGAAGATGATACATTTTCTGCATGGTTATGTGCTTCTGCAGGCAGTGCTTGACTTTCGCAGACAAGTAGGCAACATGGTGACGCAAATCTCAGACCAGTTTAAGGAGATGCTTGGAAATAGTAGGAAGCCATTGGAAGATTGTGTTGATGAGCAAATTAGGGTTCAGTTATTTGAAGCGCTGAATGAATCTGGGAGATACTTCGTGTTCAAAGAAAGAATGAAGGTAGGACTGGAGAAGTACATCACTTATGGATAGACTAAACTCCAAAAACCCTTCAAGGGTTTATCTTCAAATGGTGGCGGTGGCTCTTTTGTCTTTATTTGAATAAATGTGTATTTTATGTGCGTGTGTGTTTTGGTGAACAGCATGCAGTTGTGAGGATTGTACGTGATAAGATGCAACAGAGAGCACCGTTCACCGACCCTCAAAAACACAGGGAGTTTGTCAGCAAGCTCTATGGTTACCTGGTGGATGAGATGCATGTAGCTCTCAACAAGGTAACACACACACACACACACACACACACACACACACACACACACACACACACACACACACACACACACACACACACACACACACACACACACACACACACACACACACACATCAAACGTGTTGATCCACTCTGCTTGTATTAATGTTAATCTGAAGCCTCTTCTCACCAGATTTATTCAGATGACATCGATAATGACCCCCCCTTTGTGACACAGTTAAGTTGTTCTCAGCTCAGACACTTTGCCAAAGAGGCTCAGCTCACTGGGGATTATCAGCAGGCTGCTCAGTTCTACCAAGAGGTAAAAAAGCCTTTCCTAATCCTCCAGAGTTTGACACAAGTAACTTGTAATAATTTAACCAAGTCGTAAAATAAAAGCGCAGGGTTGAAAGCAGATCGCAAATGTCAGTATATTTATTCTTTGTGCCTTGCTTTTTGAGGTGTTTCCATCAATATGCTGTTTTTTTGTTACAACGTGGCAGAGTTTTGCTGCAGTGTTAAATAGAATGACAAGATTCACGTCTTATTCCCTCAAGTAAATGTAAAAAAAATCTAAAAAAGCAACAAAAGTCATGTGTTGGAATCTCTATACAATAACCGAATCTGACTAAAGTAACTAAAAATGTAATTAACTTGTGTATGTGTTGTCCTACAGCTGGTGAGGAGGGACCCCAGTGATCCTACCAACATGTTTGAGTGGGGAGGCATCTACATGCAGACTGGAGACTATGAGAAAGCTAGAAACTGTTTCCATGACACTGTGTCCATCCAGCAGACACACCAACCCAGGTGAGAAATACTCCCTCTACATTTAAAATATAAATGCAACAGAAAATGTCTGCTTGTTTGTGAAACTGGATGTCCTGTATATTTATTCATTTGTTCCACCAGCCTGATGATGTGTGGGGTTCTGGCAGCGATGTTTGAGCGCTATGACGAGGCCCAGATCTTCTATGAGCAAGCTGCCAGCATAAACCCCTCCAGTGTGGAGGCTTGGACGCTCCTTGGTGAGATTGTATTTCAAATCACTGCTGTTTAACCTGCTGTCCTCCTGCCACAGGACACACACTGACCGTTAACACAACAATCTTCAGTCAAATTTGTTGTTTTTAATCACTTTTTCCTACATAATTAAGTTAAAAACAGCACTGTGTTCCATAGCTTAACTTTCCAAGATGAATGGGTATTAAGAAACGAGAACTTTATTCATCTGATTTCAGTAAAGTTTTGTGTTTGCACTGTGTTTGTGAAGGGCTGGACATCAACAAGGAATACTCTTACTGATCATAACTGACCCTGAGCATTAAAGATGTAACACTGGAACATGTCCAGTTTCATTTTACATTAGTTGTCCTGCTGTTTAGGTTTACTTCATGAGAGTCAACACAATTCTATCCTGGCTGAGGGGGCTTTTGTGGAGGCTAGGCATCAGCTGAGTCCAAGAGATGCAATGGAGAAAACACAGAGGGAGGAGGAGGAGAAGGAGGATGACCAGCAAGAAGAGGCCATTCCTACACGTCAGTCTCCCACTGTTAAAGTAGCTGTAAAGCAGTTTTTATTTTGGGGTTTTTTCATTTGGGTTTTTTCACTGTTTGAATGATAAAACATCAAAGTGCTTTGCAGGTAGATTCAAAGACTTTTGGGTATGTGAAAATACATATGAAAACACATGCTTCTTTCCCAAAAACCTAAAATTCAAAGCTTGAGGAAAAAAAAAGGCTTGAGGCGGGGTACACTCCGGGCATGACACCAGTGATGCGGAGCCACACACAAAGACAGAAAACCACGCTATTCATTGCAAATTAAAGTATCCACTTCACCTAGTCTTCTGTGTATACTAACGAGGGGTAATTATGTACCTATATACCGATAGTATTGAATTAGACTGTCTTAAAACAACACTACAGCGGTACTCCTGAGTCGATGGCTCCATCCGCTCGATGACACGAAAATAAACAGCTGAAAACAAAAAATCAACACAACCACCTCATGTGGCTGTCATTAAACGATCCCAGGAATCCAATATCAACAAAACTTTCAGTGGATCTACACTTCAGATATATACCGAATATACAGTATATTCTACAGTTTTGTGTTTTAATGTAACAGTTGATGCTATTTGACTTTGATGTCATCTTTTTCTCCCAGACATGCAGTGTGATGATCAGGACTCAGGAGCAAAAGAAGAGAATCCAGCAGAGAATATCAGCTCTGGATCAGTTCCAGTAAAACACTCCATTTACACAGAGACGGTTCAGTTCCTGCTGCAGAACGGTGCCCTGCAGGTAAAAACGTGTGGTGGTGTCTGGTCAGCTGGCTGGATTGATGCTCATTAAACATGACTGAAAGCAACCTGTAATGTACAATACAGCTTTTCACCACTTGTACATCATTTTATCACACTGAAAGTTTCATTTTAAGTTTCTTCTAGAAAAGTCACATATCATTCATAGATATTATTTAGGAATGAAAAACATGTTGTTGACAAGAATTTACTTACTTTCTCCAACCTAAGATGTCAAATTTCTTAAAATTTGACATCTTAGGCAGAATTGATTTAATACATGTTGGCTCCAAAATAAATGCAAAATGTCTGTGGTTGCTGTTTTTCCATTGTCAGATAGCAGAGCAGGCTTTATCCCAGGATCTGATGTGGTCTGATGGGAGTCGCAGCGTCTCCTATCTTCATCACTTGGCAAATTTACAGATTCTTCGGGCTGACTATTGCAGTGCTGCCACCAACCTCGAGGAGGCGCTGTCTAACAATAACCAGGTACTCACATTGACTGTGCTACCATACTTTTTGACTAGTACTGTGTGCAGTATAACAGTATATAAGTCTTACTTGCTTTTTTTGTCATTTAATGCATAAATTTCACTTACAAGTCAAACAATGACAGCAGCATGTTTTTTTTCTGTGGTGCTTTTGCCTTTAGAAAGTTAGACAAATCATATCATAGTACCAGTGAACCTGATTTAGGTAGGATCTCCTCTGAACTGACGTGGTGTCCATCCTGTACAGGATCCAGCCATCTGGGCTCTGAGTGGTCACTGTCACTTCCTGCAAGGGGCTTTGGGTGATGCAGAGGAATGCTATGAAAAGAGCCTGAACTTTGTGCAGCAGCCCCCAGACTCTCACCTTATCCTCCTCCGGCTGGGTTCTGTCTACCTAGAGCAGGAGAAGGTTTGACATGATAGCAGCTTCTCAAAAGAACTAGGCAGAAATACAGCTAATCCTAAAGTAGAGCATCATATGTTTAATACTGTATTCTTTTGAACCACTCTGAGTGTATCTAAAATTCTTCTTTTGTTCTTTTTCATCCTATTTGAGGTTGAGGAAGCCATAGCTGTCTACCTGAAGGCTTGTGAGCAGTCTCCGTCCTGCCTGACCTGGCTGGGCTTGGGAACCGCTTGTTACCGGGTAAAACTCCAAAACTGTGATGAAATGATAGAAACGTAACTAAGTATTGCTTAATTCTCCTTAATAAAATTCCTAATTAATAAATCCAAATTGTTAATTACATGATTATAACTTCATAGAATCAGAGACTGTTAACATTGGGGTTCTTTACTCACCAAAACTGCCCTGCTCAGTGATTTAATTTCTGCATCTGAAATCCCCTGTGGCAAATACTATCCAAATTGTAATCAGAATAAGTGGCACCTGATCTTTACTGACAGCTTTGGGGTTGTTGGAGGCTTAAATGGTTGTGTTTGTTTGCGTCTGTCCATGTAGCTGGGAGAACTGTCCACTGCACAGGATGCTATGCTCAAGGCTAACTGTTTGAACAACCAGCACCCAGAGGTGTGGGCTTACCTGTCTCTGATCTACCTCAGGGTAAGTGATGCTCTGAAAACACATCTGTTGTGCTGCCCTTAAAATCTGTAATTCATGAGAGGATGTAACACAAAGAGTCAACATATGTTTGTGACCTTTGTGACTTCAGAAAAATAGCCCTCAGGACTCTGTTGAACAAGAACATACTTTTCATAACTGGAATGTTTGAGGGAGGTCGGGGGGGGCCTGATCTAACGGTGTAATGAAATGTTTGTTTTCAGTCTGGCAGAAGAAAGGAAGCAGAGGAGTTTCTTAGATATGCAAAAAGGGTGAGTTGGTCTGGTGTTTTTATTGGTACTTGTTAATTTAAAATTGGACTGAAGCCAGGTGGAGATTATTCTTCAAGTCAACAATGTTATAATATCTATTTATAAAAAGGTATTGTTTTGTCTTGAGTCATTTGTTTCTGAAATTTTTAGAATTATATAACAGAGAAGATTTTTCATACTCAGTTCCCAGTTTATTTGAATTTCACATACAGAAAATCTCCCCTAAGAAAAACCTTCTGTATTTTTTTTCCTCATCCAGTTCAACTTGCAGAAGGAGTCTCTCCTCACAGAGTTCAATGAGCTGAAGTCTCGGCTACCCTGCAGCCTTCTGGCGTGACGCTCTGGATAAAGCTCATTCAAGGATTTAAAGGGGTGCTATTATGAAAAACAAATTTTTTTCAGGTCTCTACATATACATAGTGGTCCTCTCTAACCCCACCAACTCCTGGAATCTGGAAAACAAACGCTTCCTGCATCAATAAAGTTTTGGAATCCTTTGGAATCTTTGGCTGGATAGCATCAGAACGATCCATTTGGTCACAGCTCTCGTTTTAACCTAACAGCGAGAGTGTTTGATAAAATGATTGACATATCCCGAGCAATATTTGATTGATTGACGTGTCCACGTAAGGCGTATCCTCAGCGTCATAGCGAACACATAACCAGTTTTGATAGCAGATGAAGGCGCTACTAAATCAGAACTGTTACCTTGTTTTTGATGACCTGAAGTGATCAAAGATTTCAAGGACCACAGATCAGTTGGGGGCAAGATATTTCAAATAAAGTGCATTTTTTTAATGTTAATCAAAAAAAGCAAAATATGGGACTTAGATCATGCAAATTTCATGCTGGCATTATGAATTCATACTGGCTTTATGATTTCATACTGGCATTATGAGTTCATACCGGCATTATGAAATTTTCTGTAAGTTCAAAATAAAAATTATTGAGGTCTGACATTTTTTCCTCATTGCTTTTAATCTTTGAACACTATTTACTCTAAAAAAAACTTTTTATTTTGAGAATTTTTTTAAAATTATGCCATTATAAAATACAATCCTTCTGGGTTATGCGTTCTGTTGTAGTAGAATCATCTAGATATGCTGTACATCATGAAAGCTGTAAGAGGTGGAGGTGTGCGACTGACAAAACACAAAACATACAAAAAATAAATCTCAAGGCACTCTGAGTCAGACCGTCGCCATCCTGCAGCGCAAAAAATACTGATGACATTTAAAAACACCGAAGAGTGCTGAAATATTTGTAGTAATTTCAAAGAGAAAATTATTTTTTGACATTTCATACACTGTCAAACCTTTATTTGGATACTATTGGCAGAACGCTTCTAGTTTTCTTAAGTAATTGCCTTAAACACAAATTACCGGTAAGTCATTACAATAATAGTGATAATGATGATAATGGTGTTGATGCAGAGTTTTGTTCCAAATCACAGAGAACATTATTCAAAATGAGAGAACTCTGAAACATATACTAAGTAAGTAAAATGTTATTCATGTAACACTTTTAAAAACAGTAAAGTTCTGTACACGTAAGAGAAGAGGACAGTCTGGATTTTCAGTTCTTCTGAGAGTTTTGGGAACACGTTTCCAAAAGGTACAATCCCCTTTAACACAATTGTAGTAGATGATGTGACAAAACCAGGAGCCAGAGGGTCTGAAAAGTCTGCTTCTTTGTTTTCATCCTTTTGGTGCTCAGTCACAACTTCCTGCTGTGCAGAGACTGCAGTTTGAATCCTCTCCTCAGGCAAATTTTTGCTGTCAGTGGGAAATAGTGCAGCTTTCAGTAAAAATTCTTGTCTGCTGAGCAATCCGTTTTTGTCGCATAAAAGATGTCCAGGAAAGTACACAGATTCTCTGAAGCTCACATGTATGTGTTAAGTCCTCTGTGAAGTTGCTCATTGTGAAGTCCACCTCAACTCATCTTCATTCAGCTGGTGAATAAATAATAATCAGAGCACTCATTTCAGATCATTACATTGTCCATCCGAATCGCTGCAGTGAATTCTACCACGTGCTCCAACCTCTAACTGGTGTGTCAGTGTCATTATATTACATTTAATTTTGGTGCATGCTAGAATTGTTCTCTAAGATCCCTGTGGCCTGCATCCTCCTCCTTTTTCCTTCGGGTGTCAGTCTTTCTCTTGATCACACATGCTGGTTAAACTGTCAGCACACCAGAGTTTAAAATCTAGCATTTCTCAGACAATTATGACAATTGCAATTTTTTTGGCCACCTATCTGTCCTGCTATCTTGCCTAACCCTTCTAATTCCTCCTACTCCTACCTCTGTCTGCCTTCTTGCCTTTACCTCTTCACACACACACAAATGAGTATCACAAAATTAAACAAGTACATTTGCAAATTTCTTTAAGGTGCAGCAATACAGGGGAAACATCCTCCTACAAATTTTGAAGCCAGTGTTTCTGGCTAAACATTTAAAATGGCTCAAAGAAATGGCTGCCAAGTACCAGACAGCATAGTCCATTTAAATGCATATAAAGATTATGACAAAAAACAAACAAACATGGGCCTGTCTTGTCCTATATTTTTTTTGTGGCAAATTAAATGTTACGTTAGCCAGAAGACTCCATTGGAAATTCCCAGATCTGTAATTTGTTTTCAAGCCATCTGATTTTTAAAACATGTACTGTGTTTTATATGTGTACAAAGTCACTATAAAATGATTATTTTTTTGGTGGGTTTCATGAAAGCACATCAGATCTGCCTTGATTCAATGTTGTGAAAAAATACAAATAAAAATGTGCGAGGGTAAATGCTTTTTACAGACTGACTGCAGATTATCAGGACACAAAGCCTCTGTCATCTGTCTGTATACTGTTTCACATTACAACAACATTAATTTTTCATGATGGAATTCATCAACTTTTCTCACATGAAACATGCAACCAGTTTAAAAAGTAAAAAATTGAAAAGTTTTCCACCCTTTAAATTTAAGTACAGTATACTGGCAAGATCTGTTCTTTCTCATTTTGAAAAAAAAACAGTGGAATGTCCGTCAGAAGTTTATCAATAGTTAAATAATATTCTCAACTACATATCCAGTGCACAAAGAACAAATATGCAAATCAAATACAACAAAACAGATTGATTGAAAAAACAAAACACAAGGTAAATAAATCAATTAACATTATACAAGTTAATATCATCTGAATTATTTAAAGTGATTGGCATAAATAGTACTGTAAATAAATTATGAGCTGTTTTTCACTGCATCCAATCATCCATGGTGGGCAGGTTGTCGTAATTTTTTTTATGGACTTTATTGGGGCCATCTGCATCTGTGAATAGACCAGGCAACATTTCAAAGTATATTGCATTCACTAAATCAGACACAATAAAACTGAATTAGTAAGTTTAAGAAAACAAATTACATTGTTTATTCAGTTCTGATGGGAATTCACTTTCAATTACATTTTACTTTACTATACTCATGTCTTTCCTGTCTCCTAACAATAAAACAATTTCATTGTGCAATTTCCCTCTACATTTCCATTTCCTTGCTATTATTAAAATGAGTCTTCTTCTGATGTCTGTTGTCAACTTTAAGTACAGACGAGAGCATTCAAAGAAAGCACCCAGGCCAAACACACATCCCCTCTCAGGCCTACCTGCAGGAGGCTCGATCAAAACGCTGGTGTTTGTGGGCGCAGATAGAAGAGTTGTGTTGACAGCCAGGGGTCGGTCTTGGTTGGAGAGTGGGTTCAGGTGGAGGGAGACAGCTACAGAGCTCCACATCGATCTCACAGTCAGGCAGCCATGAGCTGAGCGGAAGCTCTGCACAGAAGGTGACCGTGGTGCGTTCGCAAAAGCATACAGTATATGAGTACAGGACATGACCCTTCACTCACCAATGACTTCAAACAGATATGAATTCACTGTAATCTTTAATGCTTCCGTAAAAAGTGCCCTGCTTATCATACTTAAAATTAAAGATTAAGAAGCTTCATTTGTCATCATACAAATAGTACAACGAAATTCCAAAGTTATATGGAGCGCTAATGTGAAATAATTTTCTCTTATGACATGCCTGTTTGATCATAAAACAATTCTAATTTTTTCACTAGTTTAATGAGGCTGTGGCTCCACCTGACATTTTTTATCTCTGTAAAAAATGTAAAAGACGTAACTGGTGTAAAAAGTCCAGTTTTACATTACAAAAGTAAAGGAATTGAAGAATAAAATGTCACAATATGGGTACAGATGTCTACCTGGTGTACTTGAAGGGTATGGTACGCATCTGTCTGATGAACAATCCCAAATTAAGCCACTGGCGCAAAGCCTTCTGGGATCGTCTTCTTCTGACAGCTGAGCCATCGGAGAGCATCTACCAATAATGAATTGGAACAAAATGATCACACCCAATTCAGCTGACAAACCACGGGGTATCCTGATGTTTGAGCCTCACCCTCTACTCCTGTGGGGCTGAGCATTACGTCGTATTATGGGGGGCTCCATACACCTGCATTCAGTATGATTAGCTACTTTTATCAGCACCGGTTCTGGTCCAAACTTGAATGGAATGACACTAAGGACCTGAAATGCATAGAAACATAAAACACGTGTGTGTATATAAAGGATTATTTTAAGAGCGATATCAGTGCAAAACTATAGCTTTTTTTCAAACACACAAAATGTAAAGAAAAAAGAAAAGGTTCCAAAATGTTAGAAAAACTCCACAAATTTGGCCACTCACCGTTTTATTCACAAATACAGTAGTTGTGTTTCTGCAGGTGACGCTCTCTTGATTGCAGCAGCCACTACATCTGTCAGAGTGAAAACAAAGTGATGTCTGTGCTCATGTCAGGATGATAATTGATAGCAGTATTTGTAGAATTATTTGGGAAAGTAATGAGATCAAGACAGTGCTCATGATAGAACAATTTTTTTTCCAGCTAACTGTCTAAAACTCTGCCTACCTGTCACCTTAACCAGTCAGTAATAAGTCTCCAGAAACCTATAACCTTCTGCAAACCAAATCAATTTCTATTTTTCTTTTGTATAAATTAAATCGGAACTAGAATTATGTTTAGCAGAGAGTGCACCTCCAACAGTCCAAACCTTTCCCTAAATCAAACCTTGATGTTTTCTCGTCATATTTGTGAACGGCAGCTAGGAAAATACTACTATCAACAAAAATTATATTTAAATCTGGTAGTTTAAGATATACAAGTGGTATATGTTAGAAATAAAATATGAGCATTTTGGAAAAACTATTCTTCTGACAACAAAAACCACAACCAAGCAAAAGAAGCAATTTTATAAATAATTCAGACTCATTGTGTTATAATGCAAATTGTGTTTGATTGGCAAATTCTCCTCCATTAAAACTCTTCTGCAGGTAATTATAAGTTCAATATGAATATTATTTCAACATTAATCCCCATGTTAGCATCTACTCAGTGTATGTTAATATATTTTCATATCACTTAAATGTCTGCTGAAACAATTTGTCAACTAGAATATCAGATATGAAGCATGGACATGGACAGGGGTACATGTATTTAGCATGTTAAAGCTCTGGGTTCATGAAACTAACCTGTGGACTGACACACACGGCGGCTTGAAGAACATTGATGGTTCTGTTCCCAGCTCTTTGGCCACATCAATGCATGTTTCCCTTGGCTTGCATTGAATCCGCTGCCACTCTTCAGCTATGGCTGAATGGGAAACAACATGCACAACCACATCAACACACACACACACAGACACACATGGACTGACGTGTTACATGATGTACAGTGTGATGTTAATCCAACCTGTTAGTATCTCCAGGCTGTAGGACTCGGCTGCGTAGCGAGTGGAGCGGTGTGACCCTATTGATGGTGGAGAGGACAGCGTCTCTGGCTGCTGCAGTCGCAGCCGACACTTCCACAACTTCCAGTCAGGAAAGTCTGTGAGTCTCAGCAGTTCATCCAGGCTTGAGGCTGACCGCACCTTCCTTTCCCACTGCCTCATTATCTGCAGGGATCCAAGGCAATCACTTCACATTATCTTTAGATAAAGGGGTGGACCCTATGACACCATGGATGAGATTTTCTCAAATGTATTATTGAACAATTCAGTGACAAATGCAGCAACATTAGACAATAAATTAGATGGAAACAAACCTTGTTTACCTGCATACAATATGCCAAATGAACATCTGTATTTGAGCAACAGAAGAGGATATAACCAGCTTTTGATTTGAAATTTTTATCTACAGTCATGAATTCAGGATTACTCACTTCTGTAATGTTGGCTTGCTCAAGGGCACCTCATCAAGAGGTGAACTGGCACCTCTCCATTGCCAGTTCACACTCCAATAGAAACTACGCTGGATCTTACTGTCTGTCCATTCTCCTTGAAGGCTTCTATTAATTTTTTTTTAACTTTTACAAGCAAATATCACATATTTAAACATCGGGACAGATAAAATACCCAGTCTATCCTTGTCTGACAAAACGTACTGGTAAATAAACAACACATATGTTTTTAAGTACTTTTCTGAAATATTTATATTTTTCCCACCAGTTTTGTCACCAATCTATTTCACGCTCTGTCGGCTATTCTGTTAACACCTATAGCTTCTCATCCAAACATCTGAATATCTCAGTTTACTGAACCAGGAAGATCTCAAATTAGATCACCACAGGGTGAAATTGTTTTCATCAAATTGTCCTATTTTTAATTTTCACACTCCAAATCCCAGCAACATTAAAAAATATAAGGAACCTCTGTATTTTTTTTCCTCATGCAATTTTTCAAGGTATAAAATTTTTTCATAGTGAATAGAAATGCTGGGATTTTAAAGTTTGGACAACAACACAGCAGTGCTTGACTTCAATCAAAAAAGTTCCCATGACAACATAAACCAGTGCAAAATCAAAGCAGAACAGATGACATCCGTGGTTTGGTTTCGGAGAACTCTCTTGTACACAATCTCAAATTATATCCTCTACAAGCAATTATTTATTTATTTACTTGTTGAAATAGACTGACCAACGTCTGAGCGGGATGAAAGGGACTCATCGGCTCTTTAAAGCAGGAGGGATTCTGAATCTGGATGTGCAGCTGGTTTGGAGGGGTGTCAGAGGATGAAGATGGAATATTGCACTTGTTTCAATAATGTTTGTTTAATTACTTTTGGACTGCAGTAATGAGCCGAGCGCTGTGATGCGTTCAGTGTGTGGAAGAACAGAGGGTGGGGCAGGTTGGCCGGGTGACTACTTTCACATAAATCAAAGAAGAAACAACAGAAAATAGGGAGTTTTCCTCTCTATGCTTTACTAGTGAGAATTAGAGTGTAAGGGACATTGAGATGGGAGGGTTAAAAAGCAAACAAACAAACGATAAATGACAGCTAGATAAAGAAATAAAATGTAATTTCTCTCATCACATTTAAGTGGATTTTCTCTCTCAGGTACCCAAAGATTGCAATTAAATTCTGTAAGTATTTTGAAATATGCTTGAAATATTTGTCAAGAATAAGAACAGAGAACACTCAATTCTGCAAAAATATGTGTGAATTGACCACTGACATTTATCAAATGTAAAAAAAAGCAATGCATTCATTTAACCTCTACTCCGTTTTGACGCCAGATTATAGATGCAGTTTGGTAGAACACCACCACTGTTATCTATCATCTACATGATGCTGCATGATGCTTCACATGTTGTTGCTGTGACACGTATTACATGCACTTAAAATGTTCTTGCACGCTTACCCGGCTTCCCCCATCTCTGTGCATGCCGTGACCCACGTTTATCCAGCTCAGCTCCATCATCAACATTACCAGGCAGGAGATTCTGCATAGCGTCCGTTTCATCTTCATTATAATCCTTGGCTCTTGCTCACTTCATCTGAGAAGCAGTTAGTGATGTGAAGTAGTTTCCTCTCACCGCTGGTAAAAAGCATTTAGAGCTGGCCGCCTCTCTGATTCAGACCAGCTGAGTTCTCCAGACCACACACATTCAGACTTCGATGCAGGTATTTGCAACACACACTCTTGATTTCCCAGCTGTGCAGAAGAGAGTAGAGTGTGTTTAAGTGTGTATCTAAACTGTTACTTGTCAGAGCAATGCAGACACCCACTAGTGAGATGGAGGAGGCTGAAGAAGCTCTAAAACCTGCAGCTCTGCAGCAGAAACAATTAAAAAACAAGGCAACAAGAACTTGGAAACTGAACAAAGCTCAATGTTCCCTGGAACACTTCTTGTTTCTTTCTTCTGGATTGACTGAAAGCCAGATTTTAACAGCTTCCTTTATGTTTAATATCCTCTTTACTTTCCCAGTTCCCAAATGTTTGCTGACTTCTGATTTTCTTTACCTGCCAATTTCAGTGGTTTAGTATATCTGTAAGTTCCCCTTTGCCAGTGATCGGTTCTCCTCATTCAACTCTGATTAAGTCATGCTACGATATTCTTCCTCTATAATAATTCTGAAATTATGTTTGCTTTGCTGTTTGTCCTTATGTCCCTTCCAGTGCTGATTATCCTGCTGCCTCAAAGCTGGCGCTTTATTTTTCTTGCTTTTTCCCGTCCTTTCTTTTTAAATGTGTGTTTGTCAAAGTCCCCTGCCTGTTCAATTCCCTGTCAGCGTCTTTTCATCAGGAGCTGCCAAAATGCTCAAGAGCAGCAACATGTGTTTTTAAATGTGAACCAGACCTTTGTAACATGTGTGGGAAATACAGCACCACCCCTATCCAACTGACACCCACCCACTGGTACACGCAGGCCCATTTTCCTCAGAATTCAGTCTATCAGAAGCACATATTATGGTGGAAATATGAAAACAAGTTTATTTTATTGTGGTCTGTAAGGGGTTTTTGCTGTCAGCATGATGTAATAATTTTGAATTTAATATCGTCTTTTAGAAGGTGGAAAACAAATTTGGTTCATTGTGAAACTTCTCGATTGAATACTAAAATATTCACATTTTCATTAGAGAGATATTTTTTTGCTCTCAATGGGAGTTTTAATGTATTAAACAGCACACACAGTTAGGTTGATGTGGATTTGTAGATCAACACATCCATTTACACCAGAACAGTCACATCCTAATTCTACTTAAGGAATTAATGGACCTTAGCAAAAGGGATTTGTAGGTTAAACCATATCTAATGAACATTGATGTATTGATTGTTTCTATTTCTTGACATCACAACTGAAAGGAATGCTTTTTCACTTTCATAAACATTATATTTCAGGGCTTTACATACATAAACCTTCATGATGTGGGACTCATGAATGTTCCCCACGCAACCTTGATGTGACATAACTCTATTGTTAGAATGTCTGAAATCCCTCGAGCAAGAAAGATACGTACGTATCCACAGAAAAATCAAACCAAAAGTATTTGAAACTTGACCTAAATGAATGTTATTAGACTCAAAGTATTATATGGGTAAAAAAAGTCATAACATTTTTGTGCTGAACAAATATGAGTGAATATAATATAAATTTGTGTCTAAAGCAGCGTACCAACAACATTTTTGTCCGAGACAAGAATACAACATGAGGCTTTCAGAAAAAGTCTCTGATCTTAGATTTACAGTTTAAAATGGTTTTAAAGCCACTGCTGTAAGACCTGTAGTGCTGAATTGCGTGCTTGGTCTGTTCCTCTGTGGTCATTACAAATGGACCTGAGGAAAGAAAACAAATTATTAATATCAGGGACATATTCTCCACACAGAAATGCTAACAGTGACATCGTATTCAACCACAGGTCACTCGATCAGTCCCTCAGCAATCGGCAGAAAACAGGAAGTTTCAGGGTCCCGAGGAGGAAGTCAGATGAGGTGATGTAACAGTGATACCTTTTATCAGATTTTCACTGGTCTTATTTTGAATCACTTCCTTGTACTTGTTATCATTAACTGCATGCCTACAGGCCCCTAGTGTGTGTTGTGTTCAGGGGCCTGTATACAATGTTTGTGTGTATTCTGACTAACACATATATATATGCATGTACAAAAAAACTGGAGTGGAAAACATAATTTCCCCATTGTGTGGACGAATAATTATTATTATTATTAAAGTAGGATTGAGAATTGAGATAGTTTTGATTTTTTTAACGACAAAATGAAAAAAAGAAGTTTATTATTCTGACTGTTTTCAAAGACTTGATGTTTATGCCTGAACACTGGCAATGACCAGATATGTTATGCATTCATTTCATTAGTTTGTTTGGAAGTGCACAATATCTCAGGGTGTCTGGGATAAATTTTCCATTTTGGCACGAATGTCCACGAGGACCGAAGGATGAAAGACAGTGGAGATCACTGTGACCGTAAGCCGTTCGTTTGGGACAAACATCCACTGGTGGAGCTTTTCCATGCATGAGCTAACTCTGACTCAGCTCCTCTGTGTGTGTGTCAGACATTTGTCGTCACCTGTTGTTGACTTATCCGGTCCGGTCAGAGGCCACAGATGACAGCTAAATCTCTACACTGGTCTAATGTTTGAATTGATTTAAAAATTAATATGATCAGTTTCTAAAGCACAACTTAGTACCAGACTGTAACTCAGAATTAGTTGTGTTTCATTAGCCAGTTAAATCCCTCAGATCCTCTGTTTCTTCTCTTTTACCTTTCTTCCAAACCAAACTAAAATATTTGTTTGTGACATTACTCTATAAACCTGGGACAGCATCCAGATGATTTGAGAAGAGCCGAAAACACTCATGTTTTCTTAACACAATCTACTAGCCCATATATTCACTCATGTATTGTTTGATAAACCTGGATATACAGTATTTTGTTCTTCATTCTGAATCTGAGTATTTGCATTGTAGGTTCGTTTGTTGATTGATTTGAGTCAACATAATATTTTTTTATCTTGGCTTCTGTCTTAATCATCTTTTATTGTTTTACTTGCAGAGCAAATTGATGAGCGTATAATTTGAAACATAAGGATTTACTGAGTCATTTATTCACTGAGTGACGGATGCATTGCAACTCCTCATCCAACATCTTACTGCCTGTTTCTAATGCTGGACATACAAATTATATATTTCTTCATAATTAGTTATATTAAGGTTTATATTGTGAAGCTGCAAAAAATCAGTAATCTATAAGATGCAGGTGATTTCGATGGGCCGTGTGCTCTAAAAGTCCATCAGGCGCCGATGGTTGTGCTGAAGGGTTACTCAAAATAGTCCCAACTTTTGCAAATAAAAACTCATGTTGGCAAAAAGATGAATACGATAAAATAAATCACTTAACACACACTTTAACTGGACATAAATCCTCTCTTTAACTACTGCCATGTCAGTGTTGCATGACCAAATCCCCTTATTTAGTCCTTAGTTTTATTTCTTAAGAAAGAGGCATGTATTAACTGTTATCCTCTTTCCAAGCAGAGGAGTGACGCTCATGTTTGCTAGTCATTGATATCCAGATGCTAGTTATATGTTGATTCGGTTGCCTCATGGTTTGATGGTCAGACTGGAATTCATGTAGCATTTTCTTTATACAAATGCATTTAAAGCTTTTGTTTCTCTTCAGCCAGCACAGTAAAAAACAAACAAACAAACAAACAAACAAACAAACCCTTGACTTGTCTCACATAAATGTTTTTTTAGTTTATTTCTGAGCACAGATGCAGTCACATTAGAGCTGAGTACAGGTCTGTAGTATTTATGAGTCTGAACCATCAAGAAAGCCAAATCATCAAAGCAAAAGCTTGGAATTGAGCAATAACACTGGTAGGCGATCAAATCCTAATAATGTTTTATGAAACAAGAAAAGGGGAAATCTGACAGAAGACATGAGTTTTCAATGAGCCAAGTAAGACTGAGAATCGGAGTTTGTTCACACGCGGGGGGAGGGGGGTGATGGAGTGGGGGTGGGAGTTCAGAACAGAACACATGGAGCTTTTGGCTGAATGCAGAAGGGGAGTTGCTATTGGACTGAGATCAAACGCAGACATGGAAGGCAGACATGGCAGCAGGAGAGGGAGTGATGGAAGAGGAGGATGAGGTGAACTGAAAGCACAACTAACCATACAACTAAAACATTAAAATCTTTTTAATTTAAATGTTATACAGGAGGTTATTAACAAGACTAAACTCACCAACATGAGGAGATCCACACTGAATGCAGTACATCCTGTGAAACACAAACAATTATTCTAATGGGTAGTGAAGTACTCAACAGGTTTAGAACCCCCCGACAAATATCCATTATCATTATCATTATCAAGTTAAAAACTGGAGAAAAAAAATTGTATGTATAAATTCATCATAAATGCTTAAAATATATAGGTCTGCATGGATTATAATGCCAACCAACGTGTTTTCATGTCCCTGTTTACCAAAACCGAAATGAGAATTGATAAATGAATAAAACACCAAAAAGGAAACAAGCAGGTTTCAAATTCAAGAAACTCAATAGAGATGATAAAAAAACAAACAAACAAAAAAACATTTTCCATTTTGAGATTATTATCTTCTGATGTTCTGTTTCCTGCCTTGTGTTCAATACTGTGTGATAAACAGAAGATCTGACTAAAAGGACAAATACATGTTTCTTCATTCACCCAGACAACCATGTGTCTTTCACATGCTGTATAAAACAAGAAACAGATGTACTTGTTTTCAGCCTTTTGTCAGTTATATGTCAAATCAAGTAATAATCTGGTGAAAGTAATTTTTTTGTGTATTAATCTATCTGAACACTATTTGACTTATACAATAGCAATTTGTTTTGTTCTTTATTTTATGGATCCGGATGGAGCGATGAAAACCTGAGGTATATTAAACATATACCTCAGATTTTCATCAAAGTTGTTGGAGAAATTTGCCATGTGTCAAAAATGGAAATATTACATTTTTGGACCAGATATGGATAAAGAGGTTCATTTGTGATTTTGATGAAGAGGGATAAAGTTCATTTTGGATGGTGGCTCTTTTAAGGAGTTCATTGACCTGCAGAAAACTATGAGGCTTTAAGGTTTTATTGCCATATCATAACTTGTTGTGTCTCATACCCTACAGTAACCTTTAAAAGTCATCCTGCAGGCTGGAAAACAATCTGCTCCACATTTTCTGCTCTCTCTTTTCAAACAGATTCTTCTTTACTGGTCAGTGTGGTTAACAGGTATTCTTACATAATAAACACACACACACACACATACGCACACACACACACACACACACACACACACACACACACACACACACACACACACACACACACACACACACACACACACACACACACACACACACACACACACACACACAAGTGTTTGGGTGTGATTCCTTTCTGATTCCAGCCAATGAGTGATGAGATCAGGTACCAGGGAAGTAAACACACCCTTTTTCAAGGTGCTTTTAACTTTGAGATATAGAATTATAGAAAGAAAAAACGGTAAAACATGGAGCTGCTTTTTTCTCGATCAGAGTATCAGCAGAAGCTGTTAAAGTGAAAACACATTCACTTTAACAGCTTCTGCTTCTCCATTCAGTCAGCTGTTGGTTTCTATTTTACTCTGGAATAATGTTATTAACCACTGATGATTCACCTGTGACTGTACGTCCGGTTGTCTGGGTTCTTTACTGCAGTGATCCGTCTAGCTGATGAAACAGTGGTGAAATAATAATGAGAGACCCAGACTAATTATATGAGGAACTCTAAACCAGGTTGTACAGATGCAATAAAACACAACTTCCAACATGTCATAGTGTATTCATAGTATGCGCTCAAACAAACTCAGGAAACAGCTGGGTCTACCCACTGAGCTCAGCACATAACCCTTATGTTATCCCCCTAAAATAATTACCTAAAATAAAATAATTACCTAAGTAATCTTTTTTTTTTTTTTTTTTCAAAAATGTTTTTTTTTTGCGTAAATCACCTAAATCCTCAATAAATATTTCAGTATTTTGTGTTTCCTGAAAAATAAAAATAAAAATAAACAAAAAAACTTATGCAATTATTTTAAGAAGGTGTCAATGTGAAAGTGTGGATTATACAACTTAATCAATCAAGTAAAACAAGGCTTTTTACAGGTAGTTCTCTACTTACGAACACTTGACTTACAAACCTTCAGAGATATGACCAATCGTGCTCACATATCTGACTATTTTCCTGCAGTTACACTTTCTACCACAACCCCCACCAAGCAGCACCACTACATTCACGCAGTTTCAACACTGGTCTCTCCCTCTTTTTGTTGTTTGTTGTTGTCTCTGTGAGCATCACAGAGAGTCAGGTTTCGTACTTTGGATACATCACTGTTTACTGTGGATAGTAAAGCAAAGGCTAGTGAAAATAGTGGTAGTGGTGATGATCTCTCTGATAACAACTCTGACTCTGATTGACAGTAATTTCCCCCTCTTCCTCTTCCTTCACTCTAAAGTAAGCTACATGCTACCGTACCATAGACTGGATTACCAACATCAACAGCAGACTCTGACTCTGAAAGTACTTAAACTGGTCGAGAATTCATTGAAATGTTTTCTTCTTCATCTCCTCAAGGATTAAATTATAAGAGGAAAATGTCTACCGTGCACAAACTAATCTGGATTTAAAACAATCAGTGAATCATGAGTGAAACTTAAAAGTATATATTTAAACTGTATATAAATATTTTAGTTACATATTAGTAGATATACTGTATATATAATAGATATTTTTATTCATATTTATCGACAGATATTATGTACATTTAACAGTTTTCTAGTGAAAATGTATTCTTCCAGGATTAATGAACTTGATAATCATACAAAGCAGTGCAGCTTCAACACTAAATGTTCCTGTAGACTAGTTTTGACCTCCCCTGAGCTCAGACTGGACAGGAAGAGAAGTGCAGATCGTGAGGTCTTGGGTTCAGAGGTGAACATCTGTCTATGGGAGGAAAACTGGCGCCCCTGCAGTGAGCTGCTAGTGATCTGTCTCTACAGCTGTGTGATTTCAAAAGTCATGTGAGTGTGGGCAAACACACCTGTTGAAAGGCATACTGGGACTATAGCCTTGTCCTGTCCACCAACACTGGGGAATTCAAGCTGCATCTGCAAAATCAAAATCATTTGGAGAACTGTCTGACAAACCAAGGACAGTATCTGTGTTTGTCAAGTCTGAGTTTGAAGTTACAACTTGCTGGATTATGCTGTTCATCAGAGTAGTCCCTTACATCACAAACCTTTGTGTTTAAAAACAAACAAACAAGTATATAACTGCCTGGTTCATAGAGAGAACAAAATAATCAGCTGAAAGATGTTAAACTGAATATTAAATTCACAGCTGTTGTAATCATTATGGCTAAATACTGATTTATGAAGGATTGAAGTAAAATTGATTGCATGAAGTCAGATGCAACCAGCTTTTAAAAACTTGTTATAGTGAAAGGGCCGAAAATGCTTAAAATGTGCAAGTAACAGAGAATTTTTTTACACAAGAAGGTTATTTCCCTTGTCAGCCTGAAATCATTGCTTATGTTAAACACTTCTGTATTTTCAGTCATGCAATAAATATGTCATTAAGTAAAATTCAGGGGTGGGAAATAAATACAGGAAGGAAACTGTCCTGAACTGAAGGGCTTAGATATGAGTATGAACTAAAACCACAGTCAAATCAGATGATAATGGAAGTAGACACGTCCCTAAAATCATAAGACCCTCCAGAAACAAACCGTCACCATGAGTTTGATAGTTTTAAACAAATGACCAATACGTATTTGTGTCAGTAACAGTATCAGTAAGAAGGAGGAAAGTCTTTGATCGAAATAGATAGAAATTCCGAACAGAAAGCAATCACACACTAAAGATGTTTGTGTAAGAACACAACAGAAGCAGAAGGAAAATATTCAATTAGCTTTTTTTAAGTTGCCATCACGGATCTTAAACTCTGAAAGATTCATATTTAATGTATAAACTTTCAGGAAAAGACCCTATGACTTAATTACAGACTGTCCCGTTGTCGCCGTCTAGTGGTAGTAAAGCATTTCACCCCTCCGTGACATCTATTGGATGTAAAATAAATTAATATACTGTAAGTGTTTATATTTCGCACTATCATTTAAGGATAACAATGGTATGCCCATCAACTGGCTAAAATAAGATTTAAAAAAAACAAAAAACTACTCTGCTATGTGAAAAATGCAATCAGTGTTGGTTTTCACTATTATTTACTCTGTTGATTTTTTTTTTCAATTAAATGTGTGGTCATTTAAAAGGTCATAAAATATCAGAAAAAACAAGCTACCACGAAGCAAAATAATTGGGACCCAAATTGATTATTGAAGCAAACAAACAAACAAACAAACAAACAAACAAACAAACAAATAAATAAATAAATAACTTCTCTGCATTCACATTCATTATGCAGGAAAGCAAAAAAACTTTAACTTTCTTTTATAATTGTAATAAAGGTATTTCTCGATGCAATGAAATGTGCCTACAAATTCATTCATTCATTCATTTTCCAACCCGCTTAATCCGCTAACGCAGGTCGAGGTGCCTACAAATTATATGGACAATATTTAATTCAGTTTAAATTAAATATTTGAACTTAATTACATAATTGTGATTATAGAAAGCAAAAAAAAAAATATTGAAAAAACGAGAAAAATGGACAGATAAACTGACAAAAACAGAGTAAGAATACTCAATTTTCTGCTACCCTTTCACATGTTGAACTGGGACCTCAGTTGAGGTCACTTTTTCCACTTGCGTCTTCTGCTTTGTTGGTTTGTCAGCAGTATACCCAAGAACTAATGGACAGATTCCATCAAAGTCAGTGGCAGGATGTGGTTGAAAATTTTGTTTAGATTCAGAAAAAGATGGATTATTCATTCAGTATTTTGTCATAGGGCGTTTTTAACATTTCCTTTAGAGCATAGGTGCGGGAAAGACAGCCTACATGTTCCACAGAACATCTGGTAAATATTAGATTAAGATAACTAAACATAGAAGTGTAATCACAAAGAAAATTCTTCAGAACACCATGTTATGACAAACTTTCACGCAATTGCTGCTGGGATTTCCCAGATTTCATGAATAAAACATTCCCGCCGATGACAGCAGCCACTGTCCGCCAGCAGCTGCTGAGTCATCAAACCAGGTCAGTTCTACTGATACAGCCCAACGCGTAAGTCCCATTATCATTATCAGCTTTAATGCACTAAGACTTTAATTTAAGAAAGTCAATTATATTAGTTCAATCAATTTGATCAAGGCCAAAAAAAAAGAGAGACCTTTTAGGCCAGAATTGCAAAAATAATCCTAACGTTAGAGCCATAGCAGGCCTTGCATCTGTTGAATGTACTCTTCTGTTTTTGGCTTCTCCTCTCTCAGCTCAGAAGCCTCGGCTGCGTCCCTCTGCTGACGATGTACGATGTCTTTAGTGATCCGTACGCTGGCTGCCTGTCCGCCGGCCAAGTTCACCGCATGAGGACCCACCTGTGTAGGGAACACAGACAGGGGCCACACAGTCTGTAGAGTCACTGTGGACATTGATGTTAGGGCCTGTTTTTCCACATCAACACCAGATGACCAACCTGAAGGGCTGTGTATTGCCCCATCAGATAGAGCGGGCACTCCTCCGCCCACCGTAAGCTTTCTGATACGCACGGCCAGCCATCTATCGCCTTAATGGTGGGACAAGAAAATAACAACCAAGACAGTTTCTTTGGGTTCACCTGCACATGTTTGAACTAAGAGAAGCAAACCATTTGTATGTCCAGCCCACCTGTATGGGAAATTCCTTCATCACCTCAGAAAGCAACGGGTCCTGTCTGACGTCCAGTTTGCAACCAGTGGCGAGCCAGATCATATCTCCTGTCCAGCGGTCCCCAGTGCTCAGGGATAGGTTCCAGGCCTGGCTCCTGTAGCACCAGCTGGTTTCACTCACCTGGATGGAATTTCAGGTAAAAATCCTTTCAATTACTTTATGTTTCCGGTTCCATTCTCCTTCATGAGATTGTCTCCCACAGCTTCATGTTGTTTTACTTTATCTACATACTTCATCACCAAGTGCATATCCTAAAGCACGCGTGTCAAACTCATGGCCTGGGGGCCAAATGTGGCCCACCATATCATTTCAAGTGGCCCACGAAAGCATTAAAAGTCAGAGGTTGTTTTGACCAAAAACTACATTTCCCACAATGCAGTAATCAAGCCCTTTTTAACTTCAACAAAAACTTTCTAACAAAGTTAATGTATTTGTGTTTGATGTTATTTGTCTTTATTCATTTTAATAGTTCATTGATGGAGCTTTATGGGTTAATAACCTGACAAATTAAAAGGATTTACGTTATTATGTTAACATATTTTTCTGTGCAACTGTAATGTTTGTAACTTGAATAAGTAAATTCAGTTATTTAACATTAAGGAGTAGTTACATTTATTTAAATTATTTTAAATACTATGAATATTAAATATAATTTAAATTAAATTAAATTAAATTTCACATTATTTAGTTACATTTATAAGTTACATCTGGCTCTTTGAGGACAGCCGTTATGCTGATGTGGGTCACCCTACCTCACAGTAGGTCTTCACATCCAACTGTCCGGACAGGATGAATGGCTGGAGGTGTGTGTAGGCCTCTGGGGTGACGGCCCCTCCTTTCCTCGCCTGGTAAATCATAGCCAGTCGTTTGTGGAGACTCCGTTCATTGTAGAACTGCCGTAGATAGGCTTGGCCGTCCATCTTTATGCCGTGCTCAATGTGGGAGTATCGACCCACCAGGCCCTCCACATCGCCCACGTCGAACTGTTTCAACTACAGAAGAAATGATGAAGACTGATGTCAGGAATTATTTATGGTTGGTCTACATGCAGCTTCACACTTTCACTAGACCTGTAGGTGCTTCCTCATGACCCACGTCACGTGGCTGGCCCCTTCCTGCAGCGCAAGTGACACTACGTGAGCGCTGGTGAGACCCCCACCAACAACCATTACCCTCTGGCCTGCCTCACAAACTGAACACACGTTAAGACACACACAGAAGCAACAAGGGTGGAGGTTCAAATGGCTGCTGACGTCTGCAGAAGCATCAAGACCTCAGATGAAAACAAAGCAGGGCTGAATATCATTAAAATCCTGGATAAATCCTGGAGCATAATTTACCCACAAGGCTTTTCTGTAATTTTGTAATGTTATATAACCCACTTAAGAAATCTGACTCACCGTGAGTAATATTACTCTCTCTCTGAGTCGGATGAGCCGATGCCAGGTGGTGCATGAGGTTCACCGTGTGTTGCAAACGCTCCTCTGGATAAGTCTCACTGATGTTTTTCACCCACGAGGGGATATTTACCATCTGGGCACGTGTCGGACCGGTTGCCATAACAATTTGGAGAGCTTTTAAGATCACATCTTCTTGAAGTTTGACTTGAAAATATTTGACTCTTTTTCTTGATTGATTTTTCTGCTTCTTTTCTGTCTGTCCCAACATTTCCTGCTCCCTAATCTGGTTCATCTCTTCTTCCATGTCCTCCTCCTGGTGCTCGATCACGGGGGTGATGCTCTCTACTGTTCCCTTCACCAGCACTTTATCCAAGTCATATCTCTCCACCTGCATATTTAAAGTCAAGACTCAGCATTTATGAAAATTACTATATAGATGCTTTATAGAATATATACTTAATAGAAGCTTGCCATTAAAAAACTGTACAGGCAGTTTTTTTTATTCTTTTGTTGTCTTTTTTATTTTCTTATTAAAAGATTATTAAATGATAATAAAAATGGTTTGACATTTTCAAATACTAAATATATACTGTATACTAAAAATATATTAAACATTCTTGTTTTTTATAAACACACACACTTGCACGCGGCTTTCTGGAAACTGCAAATGTGGTTGTTAAATAATTCCCAAATATCACAAAATAAAGAGAATTTCTAGATGAATGTGCTTTGCTTTAATTGAACTTCTCTATTAAGAAATAATGCGTGAACAGGGATGTGATTTTATTCAGCTGTAATTATTAGAAATTAAGATGCATATTTACATTCAAGACCAGCAAACACGGTTTTTAAAGATGTCCTTTGACTTTCACTGTAGTATCATGGCAACGCAATAATATTTAATACGACATTCAGCTCACACATTCACACAGACTCTTTGTCTCACCTGATTTTTGAAGAAATCCACACTTAATTTGGTTCCTGGTAGACTGAGGGATAAACTCTTCTTTAATGTAGTCGTAATGTTGAGGCGTTTCTTGTCCTTCTTGCCGAGTCTCATGTCATTAAAAAATGCATTTTCATCCAGAATATAAACCTGGTCAGGGAGGCTGTGGAGCTCCGCTGAACGCTCCTGCTTTAGAATAAACTCCAGCAGTGCTTTCTGTCACAGACATGTACAGGTTTACATCACCTCCTTGCTCATTTCTACTGCATTGATATGTATTTGTGTTCATACCTTATTGTGTGGATCTGTGTGTACCAGTGCATGTGAGCGCAGATGAGGGATGTTCAGAGCTGTGAACTGACTCTCCCACAGTTTGGTCCACTCCCCATAGGAATCTACAACTCTGAGGCTCAGCAATGGGCAAGAAACCGTCTCTGATGTTGTTAATTTTTCTGCTTGCTCCTCCAGTAATTCACCTGCAGAGAAGAGTCATAAACTGAAGAAAAGAACTCAACTTACATGAGCAGATCACATTGAAAGAGGATCATCCATTGATTTTATTTTTATTTTTATTAGCAAACTGGGGCATACGTCTGCATACAGATGTCTGTATCACTACTTGCAGTAGATCTAAGACTGACCAGGAAAATAAATAGTATTCCCAAAATATTTGTAAAAACATAACCTTAAGAATTGGAATAATGGACTAAAGGTAGATATTGAAAAAACTGTCAATTTGATAAAACATCAAAACTAAAACACAAAATGTGTGGAGACATAATCTTGATTTTTTTTTTTACCTACATGATTGTGTTTGCTAGCGTTTGGCATGTCTGTCAGCAAGATTACTCAAAATATTTTTAAGTGTTTCTTTTTTAAAAATTATTATTATTATTATTAATATTATGAAGAAACCCAAAGAACAACCTGTTAGAGTTTGGTGGTGGTCGTTATCCTGTTTCAGAATCTTTTAGGATTTCTTTTCCATTATGGGATAGGGACACTTATAAAATCATGAATCACATCATGCGTCTGACATCATGGATAATGTTTACAGCTTGGTCAGAAATCACAGCAGACCACCTGCATTGGATCCACCACAGATCACTACATGATCTTAAAGAGATATTCCAGATCCAGAATATTTAAATTTATAAGACTCATGAAAATTCAGTACTATGAGAAAACTATTTGCAAGATAATATTGCAGATTGGACTAAAATGAAATTGTAGCTGATTGAGGTGCCAAATTCAACATATCTTCAAAAGTTGCTGATATAGAACCTGACAATAACAAATCATGTGACTTTTTTTTTTATTATTGTAATGACATAATGAGGAAACAGAGCAGCCTTGTTGAAGGTAATTGCTTTGTGGGTTGCTACTCATAATGTAAGTATTAAATTTTGATCCATCTTTTGGACCTGTTCTCCAAATTGTCAATTCACGAAGTTATTCCAATCAATTTTATTACTTATCAGTCATCTAGCTCCTTCAATTTAAAAGTCATGCGTGTACCCGATGTTGTCCTCCTCTTCTTTTTGCTGCTGTAGCGTTTCTTGCTGGTTGTTTTTGGGTTTTGCTGACACTTTTGGGAGACGGAGCAGTGAGCAGAGAGGAGTTGGTCGTGTTCAGGATCTGAGTTTGAAGGAGGACCAGAGCTCAATAACAAGCTGGCCAAGGTCAGGGCATGAGGGCCACCTCCTACTATTAGCACATCCAACATCACCATCTTAAAGAAACACAGAGACAATATGAGAAAGTTTTAAGCACAAATGAGGGAAGAGGGAGCGGTTTTAGTTGTCAAAGTTAATAAACTGTAATTTATCACGTGCTCTAAATAGTGTTTTTGTCAGGGTATGATTTTTTGTTGGTTAATATGAATTAACATTTCAGTAAAAAAGATTCAAACTCTTTGAGTTGTTGGATAGTGAAAAAAGCCACCAAGGAAAGGCTCAGCTGTCAGACACACACCTCATGCATACACTTGTGTTCAGTACCTGGTTTAGCTGGTCAATCTGAGTAATCTGCTGAGATTAAATGGCGCTTGAAACGTGGTTGGTGTCTCAGTCTTGGCGTTCGACAACGTAGAACTGTCGTAGAACTGACATTTTGCAACAGTGGCATATGTCTGACCTGTAACACAATCCTCTACACATTTAGCTGGACTTACTGGCCTGACAGAGAAAGCTGGAAATAGCTTCTGTGTGTGTGTGTGTGTGTGTGTGTGTGTGTGTGTGTGTGTGTGTGTGTGTGTGTGTGTGTGTGTGTGTGTGTGTGTGTGTGTGTGTGTGTGTGTGTGTGTGTGTGTGTGTGTGTGTGTGTTTATGCATGTTTGTAAATTTAGCAACACACCACATTACAATACAAAAAAAGGAAAACACAAACATGCAGACACACATTTCACACATCAGTCAGCAGAGGAACGTCAGAGGCTGTAAAATAATGAAATCAGTCAGTTTTGACAGAAAGCTGGAGTATTTTCAACTTTGTGGAGTCAATTCTACATTTCTAAACCATTACACAGTGGTTCAAATTCCATTATTGCTTCTCATTCATATTTGGTGATGGAAAATTACGTGTGTACCCACACAGACCGGATGGGATTATATAGAACGTAATACTGCATACTGGCATAAATTCTACCAATCTTGACACACATTCATGATCTCATTCTCTTATTCTTTCATTTTCTTTTCTTTCCTATCACTAAACCAACCTGATATTTTATCAGGATTTTTATCACCCGATCATATTGTTGCTCTTATGAAATTATGAAGAGATTAAAGATAAAAATATTTAGAAATAGAAGTCTCGAATTAGAATGATGTGAAAGAAACTTTATGTACTTTACCTAAGAAAAATGAATGAA